>NW_021604669.1:6497475-6522140 GCF_004785775.1 Grammomys surdaster | reverse complement strand
CTCTCTCTCTCTCTCTCTCTCTCTCTCTCTCTCTCTTTGGTTTTTCAAGACAGGGTTTCTCTGTGTAGCCCTAGCTGTCCTGGAACTCACTCTGTAGACCAGGCTGACCTTGAACTCAGAAATCTGCCTGTCTCTGCCTCCCAAGTGCTGGGATTACAGGCGTGCACCACCACCGCCCGGCATATCCACTCTCATAATCACATAAAATTTGGATAAAATACAAAACGCTAAGGCTGATTGTCTACTTAGCCCAAACCTGTACACTTTGTTAGATGATGCAGAGCCAGACCTGAGGTAGTCCTAGCTCTGGAGAACCAGAGCCAGGTTGATTGCTGAGGCTTGCTGACCAACTGGTCTAGCTTACTTGATGAGTTCTGGCCAGTGACAAACTAGCTTTATTTTAAAAGGTGGACAGTGGCAGAGGAATGACAACTGGGGATATCCTTTAGACTCCACATGCACTTGCACATACATGCACATGTACCCATACACACAAGAACACACACACACACTAAATATCCTCAGCTAAGTTTTGGAGAATTTGCCTTCTTCTGAGAGAGGTTTGGGCTCAGCAGAGTTAACAAAGGTATCTGGGAAGAGCCCAGCAATGTAAGAACACAAGAAAGGAGCTCAGGGCAGAGAGTAGGGCTTCATGCTCTCCGCAACTGGGAACATTCAAGGCTCTGAGGCTTGCTTCATTGTAAAACCAGAAAAACAAAACTACTGTCCTGATTTAACATGAACCCATCCTTCCAGATGGCAATGAATAGGACGCTCAGGAGGAGACAGGTAAGAGAGCGTGGATTGCAAGGTGGCAGGAAGCAGGGTGGAAGGATGAAGTGTGATCGGATGTTGAACAGAGCAAAAGGAAACCGTGAGGATGGTAATGAATAAAGATGATACAGCAAGCAGTCTAGAAAAATCCTCAGCATCCTGGATGGCAAGGTGCCTTTCCCTAAGATGGAAGGTCAGGAGGAGGAGGGCAAGCTCCTTAAATGTCTGAGGAAATTCAATACTTGTTGCCTAGGTTGGGTGTAGTAGCTTGGGGCCCATCAAGAACAGATGCTTATAGCACAGTCATCTAGCATGTCTGATGCTTGCATTATGCAAATCATCTTATTGGGCCACCCAAGCTTGCTGTTGTCTTCCTATAAGTAGCCCAACTTCCTGTTTGTTTGAGGCTCTGTTTTTCAGGGTGACAGAAATTTAATCTAGAGAGGTCACTTCATCTTTCTGTCATCTTTTTGGGGCCTTTATTCCAGGGGTGAACCTATGCTGTTCCCAGCTTTGTAGGGACATTGAGGACATTGGAGAACTGACTTATTCGATCCCTCTTGACATCATGTTCCACTAAGGTAGGAGTGTCACGCATCCATACTCACCCTTGGGATGGATGACACAGTTTCTTACTCTTGGCTTCTCTGTAACCTGTGTAGACACATGTTCTCCACTTCCTCCAATTTAGAGGCATGGAGTGGGTGTTCCTATAAACACATGGGAGTATCTCTCTTCTCCATCCTCTCCATCCAGGAGCAAGGCTGAGCACTGAGAGGTTTATAAACTCCCGATCAAATAATTAGAGGAAGTCTGTGCACAGACTCCCAGCTCAGTGGCTACCTCCTATACTTCACCCCCTCCAGCACCCATTAATTCAGAAAAGTTATTCAATAGTGCTTCCATAAGCATGAACATGATTTCTGCATTCTGTTGGGGTCAGAAACGACCTCCCACTGTGAGCACATCAGCCAGAGGAGGAAGGATCAGAGACAACATGCAGAGTTGTCAGATGCTGTGACCCCAGTTCTCTTGGGGAGCACCTGCTTCCACTTGGCTGGGACACAGCTCTCTTGTCTCCCTTCTGTTTGTGTTTGATAGTTTTACTTTGAAATGAGCCTGGTGGGCAAAAGCACCACATAAGACATACCCGAAGAAATCATCGGATTCTGCCTATGGACTCCTGCCTGGCTTTCTACTTCTCATGGAGGTACATATCAAGTCTGGATAAGCCAGCGAGCCAGACTTTCCAGAGAGCTAAAACCACTTGAGGACAAGAAGAGGGAGGACAGGCTACACTGGGTTCCCAGATCCCAGGATGCCCAAGCCACGTACTGCGTCAGTACTGGCAGTGCTAGCTGAAACCATTTTACCCATCAGCAGCCCCTGCAGGAAGTAGGCACCCCCACCCCTTTGCCCTCCATAATAAGCTAGCAATCATTTGTGTCCTCACACCCATCACCCATCCACTTGGGTTCTCAGTTTCTGCACTCAGCAAAAGGAAAAGAGAAAAGCCAGGAAGCTGCACCACTCTGAGATCACCTCCAGCCTTTTCAGAGTTCAATGATGTAGATAGAAATTCCCGACAACATTTCTCAAAAGCCATAGGGAATAATATCATTTTATTTTTACCCCAAACTACATATAATACAAATATGTGATTGTATATATACTAAATAAGATTATATATTAGGAAATTGTGCCACTTGAAGTGATAATGTTTTTGCAAGAGACATAAAGCATCTAAAAACAAAAACAAAACAAACAAAAAGAATCAGGCGTGAGAAACCTATTTTCTAGTTGTTGGATAGGGGAGTCCAGGAAATCCCCTAAACAATATATATTATTGCTGTTGCCTTTGATTGCTTCAGAGAATTTGACAAGTTCCAACAGGAGACTAGAAAACACCACACAATTTGGACACACTACTTGGAGGAATTGAGCTGGAACTAACCTGGAACACACTTTCCTGAAAACTATCTCTTATTGTTCCAGAAGGTGCAATGAAAAAGGACAAGAGAAAAATCCAATCTGTGGTCCCAAGCAGCTATAATGCATATGAACAGCAATAATAACCAATGTGGTAAGATGTCCCTATAGGTGCAGTGGTGACACTTATAGCTTGGAGTACCCAACAATTATCTAATTAGCCTTGGGTCCTCCTCAATAGTAGGGAATTCATTTTTGGTACTGTGATCCTAGCTATCTTCCCATTGCGGATGAGCCCATGGGATCTAGACGATAACCTACTATTGCCACTTCCCTAAACCAGCATAATTCCTAGTTACATTCTAAATACTTATCCTTATAACCACAGGTCAATAGTAGCTCTCATCTCTCATTAAATAACTTATATTTAACAGCAAACAGAGACCACTACAGAAAGCCACAACTGGCCAATGCAGAGAACAACCAACTCTACAGCCCTAATTGATACAGCTACAACACCATCTCTATACCTAAGACGTAGGCAACATCATACAAGGGAGAGTGGAAAGATTGTAAGAGCCATAGGGTCAATTGGTCTATAGCGAGACTGTTTTCTATATACAAGAAAGCAGAACCCATTAAATCTCAAAATGTGGTAGCTTTAAAAAGACCGGAACAATGATGACACACGTTAGTATGATGACATTAATGAAGGACATCTCACCAGGCCCCACCCTTAGATGAAGATCTAAAGGCAACTAACAATGGATGAGAGAGGGCCAATTAGTCTTCCCCAGGAATAAACCCCAATTGGTTATACCAGGTGGTAAGCTCTAAAAACATTTGTATTTACAAAGAACAGTAAATGGACTCAGCAAGTTGTACTTATATATGTATAGTATGTTACATGTGTATATACATGTAACAATAATAATTCAATAAGAATGAGAAAAACATGCATAAAAGAAAGAAAATAATAAAAATACTACATGAAAGTAGGAGGGTTTAAAGACAGAGGAAGGGATACAGTAAGAGTGGAGTTGGATGTGATAGTAGAATATTGAAGATGACCAATGTATATTATATACATCTATAAAATGTCATAATTATATAAACCTTATTATTTTGAATAATTAATAAATGGTAATAAAACAAAAACAAAACCAGCCTCTGAGTGTAAGAAAAAGTAAAGGAAAGTCTTGGTCAAGTTAAATGTTCCAAAGCTGCCTAGGAAGTGGTAGAGCTAGAACTGAAGTCATGCTCACCAGACTTCAAACCCTAGGCTCTTTCCAGAATATTCTACCACCTGCTGATTTCCCTTTGGAGAATTTTCCAGAGTCCCCTCAACACTGTGGTGTGACTGAGTTCCCAGATTGGTACACAACAGAGACAATGCACATACATGTCAGAAGACCGAGATACAGCTTGAGGTGCAGGCTTCCTTCATCAGCTCAGGCCCAAGACAGGCTACCATTGTCTCAAATCTTGAGCTAGCACTTGGACCAAAGTCTGGCTCTGCCCCTCCCCAAAAGGGGAATGCAAGTCCAGTGGGTTGAAGTCTTCTACTGATTCTACATCTGTGTGTGCCAGCTCAATACAAATCCTCATCTCATAGGGATAACACAAGAGTTTTACAAGGACTGAAATTGCTCCATAACCATTGAGCCATGTGTTCTCGGTGAGATCTATTACCTCTTAAAAGGCAGAAGAAAGCTGATTCAAGAGAGGTGAAAAATATGACAATGTAGTAGTCTGTAGTGCACCAAAGCTAAATCTTGTCAACCAATGGCATCTCTTACTATCTAATGTCTTTCATTAGGAAGAAATGAAATCTAAATTTAAACTTTCTCCTTAAGGAAACACTAACAAATGTGAAGGCTGGAAACCTCTACAATAAGCCTTTACCTCTTAGCCCTTTGCCTTTAGCCCTCGGCATCCACCTGCCTCGTACCTCAGTTCAGCACCACCTCCTTCCTCCCACCTCCTACGCAGCATGAAGACCACTGAGGTCTCCGCCCCGGTGCCCCTCATTCCAAGGCTTCTTCCCACTTTTGACCCTGCTGTCTCCTTGTTTATCTCTCACATTTCAGCTTCAATCCTGCTGCTCTGTGAAACGCTGCTGCCCTACCCTCCTAGGAGGAAGCAATCTCTTTTTCAAAGCCTGCTGATTATGCCTCTATTAAAGCAGTAATTCAATTTATGCCCTGATGGAGTGAGTTGTTTACACCGATGACTATAAAATGGGAAGACATGAAATTGCATTCCCCTCGCCTGCATGGCACCAGCACTTCAGTATCACAGGGAGGAAGTTGGCTTGTCATGTTAACTTCTGGGACTCTAGCTTGCACTGGCTCTGAGAAAAAGAGGGCAAGACAATCCAGTCGTCTCTGTGAGGCTTGACAACACTAACTAGAGCCAAGCCTCCAGCACAAAGTCTAAGTCAATGTAGGGGAACAGAAAGCCAATCCATAGATGTCTAGGAGCATTTGAGGAGGTAGGGGTTTCAAAGGCAATGGATTTGATGGAACTGCTCTAAAATCAACTTAGAGTTAAATCTATTTAATTATATACTTCTCCTGGGTGAAATGTTAAGTCTGATTCAAAAGCTTATTTACATTTAAAAAGAAAATATTGAGCCTAGAGAACATGGGGTGATGAGCAGGCAGAATGTAGCATTGCAGCAGTGGGAGCTCTGAGGAGGGCCATTGTAGACCTATCTAGATCTGTTTGCAAGACCTGGGATTTAAGGACCTTAAAGAGTGGGACTGACTATAGTCTGATGCTGTAGATGATCTTACTTCAGTTTCAGAGCACTTTTATACATGGAATGTAATAAAGCAATAATCCAAGGAAAGTTGTCTGAATTCAGAAAAGCATGATCAGAAAAACATGTAAATAAACATCAGTAAGCACATACTAAATATTATCAAAAGCCTCCCGTTTCCAGAACTTTCCCAGGACAGAGCAATTGAAACATAATTGCCTGGCACACACTATAATATATCTGGGAAAGCACAAAATCAAGGCAGAAGGCCATCTCTAGATTCAGAGTACACCAAAGACAGCACTCAGCATATCCTTTCTCCACATTGGGTTCTATAGCTCTGTTCTGACATCCAACAAAATAAACATGTTTAATAAATTCAGTGTAAAAGTTTGTCACAGGATGTATGAAGAACAATCCAGAGAATGAAACGCACTTGAGGTAAAAGGCCCTCTTGTCTTTTTTTTCCCTAGAGTCTCCCACACAGTTCCTCAAGGCATTGATGCATCATTCTTTTGGCCTTGTTCTGACAAAGGGTGATAGTGTTTGGGGAACAGTGACTCCCATATAGGATTCAGTGTAAGAGAAATGGTGGTGCCCCTAAAGTTCACTGTCTTTTATGAGTGAGTTAGGTCTTAAAAGAGTGATTCAGAAGCTGGGATCAACCCTCATGGCCTGGATGAAGAGTCAAACGGGCATGTGTTTGCTAATCTTCACTGTCAACTTGACAAGATTGAGAAACACGTAGACAAAGACTGTTGCATGTCTCTGGCAGCATTTCCAGAGGAGTTTGAACCACTCTGAATGTGCATGACACTAACCAGGGTGCTGGGGTCTTAGATGGAATAAAAAAGAAAAAGCTAGCTGAGCACGAACGTTCATTGCTCTCTACTTCCTGATGCAAACACAATGTGACCACCCTACTTCCTGCTCCTTCTCCGTAATGATGAACAGCGCTCTCACATTTTGATCCAAAATAAGCCCTACCTCCATACATTGGTGTTGATGGGTGCTTTGTCACATCAATGTCACATCAATGAGAAAAGTCATTGATAAAGGCCACCTGGGGTGAGTTTAAAGCTGCAGGAGTTAAACTCTAAATGAGGCACAGGGAAGACAGAATATTTTAGTTTGTGCACTCCCAGCCTCTCTGGGTGTGTCTGCGTCTGGAATTCCACGACTAAGTCCCATCTTCAATTCTGCACTGTACTAGCCATGTCACACAGTCCTTCTGGACCTTGGTAATCTCACCTTGGAAATGCTGCTTAAAATATTACAGAGACATGATAGCTTCTTGTAGCATGTCTAACACACCACAGATATCCAAGAAATGATACAGCTTATTTATAGTAATACTAACCACAAATGCTAGTAACAAGCCCGTAGGCACCAGGCACACTACAAGATATAGCCACTTGTAATACATATATTTTTCATAAAAGGAAAGTAATACCATTATTACTAATCACTAGGTAACTAATAACTCAACAGTCTGTATGTAGTCTATGACACAGCCAAGAGCTGAATTAAGACCATGCTAAACTTCACTCCATGCTGCTTGCATAGGATGAATAGCAGCGGAAAAGGGAAAAGGAATCAGCAGTTAGAAGCATGAGCTTTTAAAGAGGGGGGAGAAAAGAAAGCCTAATATTTTATTCAATGCACCTTTATCAAGAGTATTTCTATGCCAGGCACTGGGCCAGAAAGCAGAGAAGAAAAGGGACACACTTCCCTGCCACTTTGTTATCTCTAAGAATTTCTAACCAGGAAAGAAAAGAGAAGACATCCTGATGTTGCACTGAAGCCAGCTCACACAGGCTCCCAAAAGCCAATTAGCATATTTTCTCAAATTATGCATGCTGGCTGTTAAACCCAGCCATTATTGAAATTAAATTACATAAACATATGAAACTATATGAAAAATAAAGATTCATAATGCTGATAATTCACCACAACCTGTTCAGTCTACAATGTCTATATTCTTGAGGTAATGGGCCCTGGACTGTATGTATATGTAAGACAGGAGTAAGGCATGGTGGGCACTGATGTGTTTTTACCCAGCTCCACATCTGGAGTATCACAACTTGAGATATTTTCACCTCAGGATTCTGCCAGCATTAGAAGCCAGTACTGAGATTATGTTCTACTGACTTTACAGATTTAAGAGAGTGATGAAGAAAATGCCAAGAGGCAGAGTATGTACAAGTGCATCTTGTCTCTTCCCCAGTAGGTTATAAGTGGCACAAAAAGCTAAGCAAACTCTGAGCTATTCAAAAATTGCTGACTCTTGAAGAAGGTGTTCCCTTCCACTCTTAAAAATGAGCAAAGATCTGACACACATCCTTATTTGTTTTGCATTTATCTTTCTCTTTGGTGAAAACCATCAATTTATATCCATAGTGAAGCTGTACAATTATGAATTGCAGGTACAGATTTCTTACTAATAAAATATCAATTGAACATTCTGTAAGATCCCGCTGACTATATGGCATGGACAATAGTAAATAGTGTATGTTTTATTATCATCTATAAATTATGTACCACCCATTCTTTACGTAATTAAAATTTATAAGATCACTCAGTGTATATGTGTCAACTTTCATTTTTTTTCCTACACAGCCAAGTAGAAATAAATGTTCAAATTCTTTGCTTCTTCCTATATCCACATCTTCAGTAATGTGACTCTCCAGGTTCTACTCTCTGGCCTTGAGCTTCTACCAGTCAGTGGAATGCAGTAGAAGGTGAGAGCATTGGTTCTGAACCTGGTGTTTAAGAAGTTTCATGACACCCACTCCCTCTCCATTCTTACCCATCATGGTTGACATCAGAGAGAATATGACACTTTGAACAAAGGAATATCAACATGGTGGCCCCAGGTTGAAAGTTCAGGCAAATCCATCCAGTAGAAAAGTCATCTAGCCAAATTTCAACTCTCCACATACCAGTGAGCCAGTCAGCTGACCTGTATGATAGATATATAAACATAACCATCTGTTGTTGTGTGGGATCAAGACCAATTTATGATTTGTTAGTACTCATGATACTTGAATAAAAAAAAAACTTGACTGTGGGTCATGTTATCCTGTTTCTTCATATGCTTAGAAATTGAAATTAGTTCTGGCACATTGCAAATTCTATACTGGTCCAGTTCTCCTCAAGTTTACAATTTTCATTTTAGCCATAGTTAGTTAGCTAAACACAAACTTCAAGTCCTGTCTCCTCTCCAATAGCCACTAGTGAAATTTCTCCCAGCTTCCTATCATTTTACCCTAAGATTACATCACTATGGCAGAGATTTAGAAGGAATTTATGCACAGAATTTGAGCTGACTCCTTTTATGTCTCTCATTTGTAAGGTTTTACCCATCACTTTGGAGACATGATAATTATTTGAATTCAGTCATCTTGATCCTTTAGCCAGTAAGAGATACTTGGAATAGCTCTTTAAATATTTACCAACCTGAGACTCGAGATTGGAACATGACCTTAAGGGCAAAGCTGTAGGTTGGAAAGATGTTCATAGCTGATTTTTTTTTCTTCCAGGTTTTTGGACTCTCAATTCTATCTATTTTATCCCTACATGAAACTTATTTCTCTTTTACTGTAATATTTCATCCAGAGTTTGTAATCATTTTTCACTCCAGGGTTGGTCCAGCAGAAGTGACTCCATGTTTTCTAGAAGTGAACTTTCAGCCTCAGGTAGCTGTGATCTCTTAACATAACGACAGCCCTTGATCTCATGGTAGCTACCATTCAGAATAACCAAACCCCCAAACATTAGACAAGGACACCTGGAGACCTCTATTGATTGTTTAACTGAGAGGTCGAATCAATGAATTGTGCTGAGTATCAAGTGTTAGGGTCTCAGCAACTGATAGATACAGTTGTAACAAGGCTCTAATCGACACAGACTTATTGACTGTTTACACCCTGGTGCTGTGGGAAATGTCTATAAAGACTGGCTCAAGGAGCAAGAGGCCAAGGATCTGCAAGGATTATACAACTTTGCTCAGAATTAGGTTGGGAAAACATCTCCCCACCTCAGTAATTTGTCACAAGCTCAGAGAAAGTTCACAGACATTTTGAGGCAGGGCTGGGGAGGCCTTTAAGGAATATTGTTACCTGGAGCCTCTGAATATTAGAAGATATATACCTAGAAGGAAAGCATCCTGGTGTATTTTATTAGGACTAGATGATTGGACAATTTATTACCTGAAACAAGCCACTTCTGAGAATGAAGAAGATCCTGCTAATAATTATCCTAAGGAAAAATAGTATAGAACTGTTATTGTCCCAGGAAAACTGGCATGTTTTAGACATTGAGCAGTGTCGAGCACTGTTCTTCTACACACATATGCTGGGTAATCTGATCCTCGTTCCCTATAAGTAATAAAGTCATGGATAGTGCAGTAGCCCCCTGGCTTTCTTGTATACAAGCTTCATTCAAAGGCCAGGCCAGGGCAGCCTGGAAAAGAGGCCATAAGCACTTGGGGAGCTAAGAGCCAGAAATGAATACAACAATCCCAGTTTAAAACTGGCTGGTAAAGATAGCTATATGATTAAATGTTAGTGCCAAAGGATCTGGGGGAAATGTGGGCTTGAGTCAGACAGAAGCCGATGTCTAAGCAATGCTGAGTGGAACAAGGTTCATGCTGTACAATGACAGTTCTCCAAACTGTGGTATTCTAATTAGTGTAATGTATTCCTTCAACAAACATTCATTGAGCAAAGGCACTCTGTTAGGGTTGAAGCATACAGTGGCAGTTTGAAGGCATACCCAGATTATAAGAACCAGGGCCTCATCTAAGGAACTAGAGCATCATGAACCAGGAGTCAGAGCTCCACAGCAATTGCTAAATTTCAGCTCCAGGATGCACATTAAGCAGAAAAATGACAACTAAACAGGAACTGGGACAGAACTGGGGTTATAATAATAAGCATACAGTGTCACAATAGGATGCATGTACAGTTACAATAGGAAGGATGCGTAGTCACAATAGAAATCACTAATAATCACAGTAGAAAGCATGCAGGGTTACAACAGAAAGCATGTAGAGTCACAGTAGAATGCATGCATGGTTAAAACAGGAAGCATGTAGGGTCACAATAGAATGCATGCATGGTTAAAACAGGAAGCATGCAGGGTCACAGTAGAATGCATGCATGGTTAAAACAGGAAGCATGCAGGGTCACAGTAGAATGCATGCATGGTTAAAACAGGAAGCATGTAGGGTCACAGTAGAATGCATGCATGGTTAAAACAGGAAGCACGAAGGGTCACAGCAGAGAGCAGGCAAACTTACAATGGAAAGCATGTATGGGGTCAATCGCGAGGATACAGGATTACCATATCAAGTATGGATGATCATAACAGAAGGCATGCACAATCACAACAGAACACACACATGATCATGGTAGAGAACATGGTTACAATAGAAGGCACGCTCAATTATGTTCATAGTGGCTTTCATAATAGGCACTGGAATCATCCTAGATATATCCCAGCCAAAGAATGGATTTCTTTAAAAAAGAATAAAATAAAACGTAGTATGTTTACACAATAGAGTATTACTCAGCTGTTAGGGAAAAATGACATCATGAAAGTCTAGGCAAATGGATGCAACTAGAAAAAGATTTTCCTGAACAAGGCAAGCCGGACCCAGGAAGGAAAACATATGTACTCACTTATATGTGGATATTGGCTGTTAAGTAAAGTCTAATCACACTACAATCCACAGACCCAGAGAGGCTAGGTAACAAGAAGGGACCTAGGGGAAACACATAGATATTCCTGGGAAAGGGAAATAGAATAAATTTTGTGTGTGGACTGGGGACAGATGGGTATGGGAACAAGAGAGATCAGGCTAAGAAAGGAGGGAAGAAGGGGGGGGGGGAGGAAGGGAGGGAAGGAGAGAGGGAGGGAAGGAGGGAGAGAGAAAGGGACAGGAAACAGGGAAAGAGAACAAGAATAGAGGACATTCAAGAGGAAATAGAGAAACCTAGTGCAGTGGAAACTTCCTCCAACCTATGGGGGTGAACTTAGCAAGAACTCCCAGTGATGGAGGATACAGAGCCTGAACTGGTCAGCTTCTGTAACTAGGCGAGGCTTCTACTAGTGGGACCAAGATACCAATCCAGCCACAAAACCTTCGACCCATAATCTGTCCTGCCTGCAAGATATGTTAGGGCAATGGTGGCTTAGAGCTTAGCAGGTAGCCAACCAATGTTTGATTTAACTGGAGGCCCAAGCCACAAGAGGGAGCCTGACACTGCTTGGATAGCCAGGAACTGGAACCTGTATGGCCCAGAGACCTAATGTAGAACCAAACACAACTGAAATAATAATAATGATAATAAGAATAATAATTATAATAATAACACATAATAATACATAATAATCAATGAATTGATTCTTAATGATATTCTGCTATACTCGTAGATTGGTACCTACCCCAATCACCATCAGAGAGATTTCTTCTGGCAGCTGATGGGAGGAGATGCAAAGACCCAAAGTCAAACATCAAGCAGAACTCAGGGAATCCTGTTGAAGAGGTAGAGAGTCAGGAGCATACAGCCCACACAATAAACTAAGCAGGGCTCAAAGGGGCTCACAGAGACTGAAGCAGCAATCACAGACCCAACCTGGGTCTGTGCTTAGTCCTCTACATGTGTACTATGTTTGTTTAGCTTGGTGCTCTTGTGGGGGGCTCCTAACAGTGGGAATGTGGGTGTTGTGACTCTTTTGCCTGATCTTGGAGCCCTTTTTCTCTTACTGGATTGCCTCATTCAATATTGATATGAGGGTTTGTGGCTAGTCTTGTTGCATCTTTTTATGCTGTCGTCAGTTGATATACCTGGGAGGCCTTCTCTTTTCTGAACAGAAATAGAAGAGCAGTGGGTCAAGGACTGAGGAGAAATCAAGAGAGACTGGGTGGAATGGAGGGAAGAGAGACTGCATTTGGGAAGTATTGTATGAGAGAAGAATATTAAAAAAGAGAAGAAGAAAACTTATTAGAGAGCATGCAGAAGATGACTGAATGGCCAAAGACCAGTTGTTCTTCTCTCCATCTTCCTGTCATCCAGCCCCATGTATGACAGATGTACTGATTCCTGGGACAAGCTGATACTGTGAATCCTCAAACACACTGGCATTAGCAGGTCTTCTCTGGATCTTTGGGACTGGCTAATGACTTCCCTGAAGTATAGAAGAAAGTTTTAAAAACAAAACACTTCCATCTAGACACCTACTAATATCTTGGAAATGTGGGTTCTTTCACAATCACATAAAGAGCCAGAACTCTGCTGCTTTCCATTACTGACTCTGGGTATTCCTAGAATTCACAGGGACAATTCCCACCCTCAGGAGCGCACATGCTGGTAGAAGAGACAGTTCATTACAATCCAGTGAGTAAGGCCACTCATAAGCAGAGCTTAGCAGAGGGAACCTGGTGTGGCCAAAAAGCAAAGTCCAACATCACTTCTTGTATTTTCTTTGTAAACAAAAAAGACATGTGCTACTTGGAAGAAGAAAGTCCTCTCTGGAGAACCATTTTCAAACTTTAGATCAACACCAGCAATGCTTCTGTGCTTCATTTATTTGTGATAACAGTACCATAAATATATTAGCCAACGTTTGTTGAGTGCCCACTATGAGTCAGAGGAAGGAGCTTTATGATATGCATTTGACAGTTGTTGCTGCGTAACAAACACAGTGACTTTTCATACACCTTTGAAATCTCTTGGAGCTGTCAAGTCTACTCCACAGGCTCTTTTTCAGGTTGGAAGCTTGAGGTGTTCTAAGTCAAACTCTGTATGTACCCCTCACCTCTTGAGGTAGCTATATCAACCCCTGCTCCTGTGCAGGAACTTTGCATGACTAACATTCCATTTGGTTTAAGTAACCTATGTAGCTGAACTCATGGTCAAATGTTAGGCAAACTGCTCTGTTATCTTGCAAGAGGAATTACAAAGGTGATGTCAGCAGCTCTGGACTTGGTTGGGCAAGAGTAAAGAACTGAGACTAATAACCAGATGGCTGTGTTACACAGGATGCCTTCTAATACCTTTGGGTATTATGTAAGATGGACAACACAGTCCCAATCACAGAGAGAGTACTAAGGCTCAGGGCTAGTTCTCCTCTTCTAGGATTGAAGAAAGCCAGAATTAAAATGAGCACAGTCAATGCGCAGTGCCTTTTTTCTGATCTTCAACTCTTTATGATAATGATGAAGAAACAGCACTACTGATAACAAAACCAATTGCTAATTTCCTTTGGTAAGAAAACAAGAGCAACAAGGTACAACCTAGAGAGGTCTATGCAGGGGACTGGATCACTGGCTTTTTCTGGAAAGATATATCACAGGGCTAAAATCAGACTGTCAGGAACTGGGTTGTGTCTGTTCTCACACTCACTAATGACATAGAGCTCAGGAAAGGTGGTAAATTAAATGTAGGCCTACTTTCCTGAGACCTGGCAGTGTGCAGCAGAGTCACGTTATGTCCACACAAAGGTCTTTCAACATCAGCGACAACCTCTGTGGGCAGAGAACTGTTACTGGTATACTTTTTTTTATTTGAATTAATGTTCATTGGTGTTTTGACTGTATGTCTGGGTGGGGATATTGGATCCCTTGGAACAGGAGTTATAGACAGTTGTGAGCTGTCATGTGGGTGCTGGGAATTGAACCCTGGTCTTCTGGAAGAGCAACAAATGCTCTTAACCAATTAGCTATCTCTCCAGCCCCCTGTTATTGGTATTCTTAAGCCAATGAGGATAAATGGGCCATCACTGAGCTCCACCAGATCACAGGATGGTACAGACCACATATGGGTGACTGAGTCTTTTCTCATCAGAGCTACTGGCGAAGAAGGAACAAGAAAGCATCAGCAGGGTCAGGACTTCGGATTCTGATTTTCACCACTTAGAATCCTTTGCTGTGGAAGTGAGAGTACTTGTTTTTAACTTTCTCGGTCTTTCAGGTGTGGCAAGGAGGAGAGACTACTATTCCCAGTCAATGCCTTGACCATAGCAGCTCTGTGACGGTTAACTATCATCTTGATAGTCAACATGATGATGGGTTTTAGAACCGCCACAGAAATACGGCTCTGGACACATCTGTGAGGGATTAGATTTAGACTCAGTTAAGTGAAGTAGGATGTCCTACCCTGAATGTCACCAGCACTTTTCTATGCTCTGAGCTCCTGAACTGAATAAAAAAAAAAAAAAAAAAGCTGAACACCAGCATCCCTTTCTACTTCTTAACTGTGGATCCAGTGAGACTGGCCACCCTCCTGCCTCGTCTGGCAGGCCTTTCCCACCATAATGGACCATGTATCCCCTGGAGCTATAAACCTTTCCTTCAGTAAATCTAGGATTTTGTCACAGGAATAAGACAAGTCACTAATGCAAACTCTGACCTTCAGCTGTTAAGAGGGATGTGGAAGACTCTAAACTGCAAGTTATACAGCCCGAAATGACCTGGAAGATTCTACAGCTAACCATAGGTGGTCATTGACTGACTGAAATAGGTAGGTTAAAAGCACAGCTCTCACCTCAGAAAAGGAAAATGCTATGGAGTGATTATGGCTAAACAAAGATAAGGCTCCAGATAGCCTCCCAACTGACCTGGCTGGCCATGGCCTTCCATAGACACAAGTAAGCAGGAGATACACCACTTTCTAAAGGAGAGGATACCACCACAGAGGAGTGATATTTCTTACACCTCCAGAAACCTCCGTTTCATTAAGATTTTTTCACTGAATGGAGGGTACCCCATCCACATCATCTATAATAGTCCAAAAAGTTGACTGAGTGCCAGGGTTACGCTTCTATACAGTACCTTCAGAGCACTCCCTAGATTAGTGGTGTAATCAAATAAATGAGTACCAGACTGGTCCAAGATTCCCCCACTTTCTTTGTTATCTCAGTTTGTTTGGGCTTTGTTGTTATTGTTGTTTTGTTTGTCTCATTTTGTTTTGTTTGTTTTTGGAAGGCCAAACAAATCTCATTAATTGTAAGGGGCTCAAACCTTTGTTTCAGGTTCTAATTTCACATTCATGACTCAGAGAACATTACAGCAGAGATAGTGGAAAGATTGTAAAAACCTGAGAACACAGGTATATGTGTCTCGTCTGGTCAGACATGCTACTCCTGTGAATTCTCAACAATATGGTTGTCTTCATAAAATCAGAAAACACCACACCAGCACCAATGGAAGAAAATTTGCAAGGTGTCATCCTTAGATAAAGAGCAACAGGCAGTTAATGGCTGCAGAGAGAGAGAGAGACAGAGAGAGAGAGAGAGAGAGAGAGAGAGAGAGAGAGAGAGAGAGATCATGAATTTAAGTAAGATTGGGGGAAACACAGGAGAAATTGGAGGGAAGTGGGAATGATACAAATATATATTACACTCATGATTAAAATCTCAAATTAAAAAAATAATGAAGGAAAAAAGAAAAAAAGAATTATCCCCACAACTGAACTGGTCTGTCAGCTCCTGACCACTAACCACTAATCTTGTCTTAAGCAATTAAATGATTTGAACAAATCAGTTATCCCTATCCCAAGAGAAATTGCATGTTAATGAATATCATTGAAAAGAAAAAGAGCTTTAGCACCCACAGGGACCTCATGGCTTCTAAGGCTTGGCTTGGGATCATTGCTCTACTGGGGCAAAAGTTGGAGCCACGGTCCATAGCTAGAATGTGTAGCCATTGATTTGCTCTGAAAACAAAGATAGGTTAGGTATGATAATGCCCATACAAAAGCTCTTGAGTGGAACGGCTTTGAAGTCCTCTGCATACAGAGTCTTGAATTCTGATGTGAAGTTCTGAGTGGAAGACAGCTGTCAAGTCATGCATTCTTGCTGTATTAGTTACTTTCATGATGTGGTAAATATACTTAAGATGACAACTTAAAGGAACAGGAATTCACTGTATTTCTATTTCTATTTCTACTGTATTCTATTTCTATTCACTGTATTTGTAGTATTGAGGGTCAGGTGAAGTAGCTCAAACATCATGGTGAACAGGAAGCAGACAAAGTGGAAGAAGCAGATTATAATAAAAGCTTAAAAGGATACTCCTAATAATGCCATTTTATTATGAATCCACCAATATTAGCCCCAGAGCACTTAAACTAATGTGCACCATCAGGCCATCAGAGGCACACCTAGAAGTGTCCTCTTCAAATCTCCTAGGTCATTCTCAACCCAATCAAGTTGATAATTAAATTAACTAGCACATCCACCTTCTTTAGGCTGATGAGAAAGATGCTATACTTTCCAAGCAAAGATGCAGCCAGCATAGCCTGGGTCCTTCTTGTCTCTCACTTGTTCACTTAACCAATTCCTGGTCACCTCTAAATGACAATACCATCACTGGCCCGTGGGATAAGCTCATCCACCTTCTTAGACTGATCCAAGTGTGCCACTATTGTGTTCAACATCCCACTTTAACCCAAGACAACTTATCCTATTCAATTTTGTCGTCTTCTTGCCTGGACTCTAAGTAGTTCCAATCCCAGAACTCAGAGAATGGCAGGCACATAGGGCTTAATGAATAATCCCTAAAAAACAGGATTCCATGCTGATGGGCTGGAGCACCCTGCTCATAGCACTGCTGCCTTTAGGAGAAGACAGAAACATACTCATTCCATTTGGTTTTCATTTGTTTAATAAAGTTTCCCAAGCAACATAAAGAAGTGTAAGGACCCAGGAAGAGGACCCCAACTCAAGTCCCAATTAGCGCGCACCCAAGGAGACACGAGAGACTTACTTGATGCAATGGCAAAAGGCAGTTTACTAACAAGGGCCTTTGGATCGAAACTCATCCCACGCAGGGGAGAGAATTTCAATGAAGACCCCAGGAAGTTTAGAACTTTTATAGGGGGAGGCACAAGGGGGAAGGGAAAAGTGGGAAATTCTGGCGCGGTTACATATGATTGGATATTTCAAACATCAGCACTTTGTGTAAGCAATCATTTTGACAGGCTGGATGGCCCACTATTTTTGACCATGAAGCCTCAGACCTTCTAGGATAAACACCAGGTGGCCCATTACCCACTTGGGCATGTTTAGACTGGTCAAGATATGTCTTTGGTTGTTTCTACATTTCTGGTCACCTTGTCCTTAGAGGGGCTTGATATTTTTATTATGGCTACTCTCAGTAAGCTCAGCAAGCTGTCCTGCGGTCTTTGCCAAGTTGTTTGTGGTCTCTGCTGAGCTGTTTTAATTTTTACCTTTACAGAAGTTAATACTGAGTGGATGATTTCAAGAAGGCTGTTAACAGCAAGGAGAGTTGGAGCAAGATTTAGTGATGAACTCAATATTGACAGGCTCACAGGATAGGCATTGCTCAGAGCACCTAGAACAACATTGTATCTGTGAAGAGTAAGGCATCAATATGAGAAGGTAGGTCTGGACCAAGAGGGATGCTTTCATGAACCCACCCACGGAGATCTGTGCCATCTTCCCACCAATCAGGCCATGTGAAACAGCAAAGCCATCATTTGGCTGGTATGAGTCCAATGCTGAGACCTCGCTTGGATTTACAGTGACACACATTGATTTTGGCTCTTGGAGGGTGTCAGCTCACTGTAAATTAGAAGGTTTATCTGCTGGAGCTGCAGAGATAAGTGGCTTTTCACACAAATACATTCTTTTTCTTTTCTTTTAAGAAAAGAGAGTGTAAGTAATATGCTGAGATTGTTCCATAGAAGAAAATTTAGAGAACTCTTTGTGATCCTCTGTGGATAGCAAGCATATGAGAACAGCCAAGGATGCTCTGGCACTCCCAGAACTTGGAGCTATCCACTCCTTGGTCTCCCTTGCCTGCCACAGTTTAAGGTATGGTATGCCATCTCTATTTTCATTAATTTATCAAATCTAGACTTGTCTGGGATGCCTGCCTCACGGATAGGGTCTTCAGGCAGACACAGAGATGAATTAATGGAGTTCAAACAATACCAGGGGACATGGCCCAAGTTATGGTATCATGGATAAAACATACTAGCAAGAAAGGAAACTGTATGAAAAATACTGTCAGGCTCAATGCAATCAAGTAAGACTTCTTGATCACCAACATCTGAGTAGAGTGGACCTGAAGATGACAATGAGAAACTGCTGCAAGAAACTGGAAAGAAAGCTTTCTAAGAATTCAAGGGAGGAGTCAGGGAGCATTGCAGAAACAGGAATATGATAAAGATGGATGAAGGTTTGTGAGGAATATAAAATAAGACCCAAGAAGAGAGTAGATGGATACCCTAAGACCTTGGAGAAGATTAGATTTGATCATAAGCTTGATGAGAAATTGTCAAATGGTTTTAAGAAGACAAGTGTTTTTTTTTTTTTTTAAAGATGGCTCTGGTGCTGCTGGAGATTTTGTTGGAAGGGCCTATAGTAGAAGGGGAAGCATCTAGAGAGCTTCAGTAATCATCTGGGAAGAGGTAAGGGCATGCCGGAAAGCAGTGGAGGTGTGGCAAGTGGATGTAATTTGAGCTTCAATCTGAAAGACTGTCTGTCCTAAGTGCTGAGATACCCAGGCTGCCATGCTTCTCACGTTATTGACAGCCACTTATAAGGAAACTGGAAGGCCACTCCATCACCTAGAAGCATTGTCCATAGACTTCTGGGCTCCCTGCCACTTCTGGGTCGAGTTTTCTGGAATATGAGCTGCAGCACTGGGACAAAGTTGCATCAGGCTCTGGATTTGCCTCCACACAAAATCCAGAAAGCTTCACAGAGAACTACTCATGAAACCATGTGTCAAGTGAGTGCTTTGCTTGAAATTCTTTCCCGCAGGGCCTTGTCCTTTTGTTATTTCCACAATTTTGAACAGAAGATTCTCCTCATATTCTATGCTACATCCTTATTTAAAAGCTAATGTGTTCTGGGTCCATGTGGGTTTGTTATTACATTCATTATTTGGCAAAATGGTTTTAGATTGTAGACTGATTGGTCCCAACTGAATTGATTGGCTCAAACTCCTAAAAGACTACTGTTGTTCTGAGTTGGAGATGGGCTGAGTTATGCTTCGGATATAAAATGCTCCCCACAGGCTCATGTGTTTGAACAAGTTGGTCCCCAGATGGCATTCCTATTTTTAGATTTTGTGGAATCTTTAGAAGGTACCCAGATAGAAGAAGGATGCCAAGATACAGACATTAAGGGTTAAAGCCAAATCCCTCATCCAGCCCAGTTTCTCTCTGCTTTTTTTTTCTTTTTTTGATTTTTTTATTGGATATTTTATTTAAATTTTAGATGTGATCACATTTCCCTCCCACACCCAGGAACCCCCTATTCCATCTCCCCTCCTCCTGCTTCTATAAGCATGTGCCCCTACCCACCCTCCTACTCCCACCTCCTCACCCACGAATTCCACCACACTGGGGCATCCAGCCTTCACTGGACCAAGGACTTCCTCTCCCACCTATGCCTGACAATGCCCTCCTCCCCTACATATACATCTGGGGGCATGGGTCCCTCCCTATGTGCTCCCAGGCTGGTGGTTTAGACCCTGGGAGCTCTGGTTGATTGCTATTGTTGCTCTCCCCATGGGGCCGCAAAACCTTTCAGCTCCTTCAGTCTTCTCTCTCAGTCCTCCATTGGGAACTCCATGATCAGTTCAATGGCTAGCTGTGAGCATCTGCCTCTGAATATTTCAGGCTCTGGCAGACCTCTAAGGAGATAGCTATATCAGGCTCCTGTCAGAATATACTTCCTGGTATCTACATCAGTGTCTACCTTTGGTGAATGCACATGGGATGGATACCCAGATGGAACAGTTTCCAGACATCCTTCTGCTTCTGTCCTACACTTTGTTTCCACATTTGCTCCCATGAGTATTTTGTTACTCCTTCTAAGAAGGACCTAAGCACCCACACTTTGGTCTTCCTTGTTCATGAGCTTCAAGTGGTCTGTGAGTTGTATCTTGGATATTGTGGGCTTTTGGGCTAATATCCAATTATCAGTGAGTACATACCATGTGTGTTCTTTTGTGATTGGGTTACCTCACTCAGGATGATATTTTCTACTTCCATCCATTTGCCTAAGAATTTCTTGAATTTATTGTTTTTAATAGCTGGATAATATTCCATTGTGTAAATGTACCACATTTTCTGTATTCATTCATCTGTTGAAGGACATCTGGGTTCTTTTCAGCTTTTGGCTATTATAAATAAGGCTGCTATAAACATAGTGGAACATATCCAATATATACAAAGAACTCAAGAAATTATACTCCAGACAACTAAATAACCCTATTTAAAAATGGGGTACAGAGCTAACCAGAGAATTCTCAACTGAGGAAACTCAAATGGCCGAGAAGCACCTAAAGAAGTGTTCAATATCCTTTGTCATCAGGTAAATCCAAATCAAAACAGTCCTGAGATTCCACCTCACACCAGTCAGAGTGGCTAAGATCAAAGACTCAGGTGATAGCAGATGCTGACGAGGATGTGGAGAAAGAGGAACACTCCTCCATTGTTGGTGGGATTGCAAGTTGGTACAACCACCTGGAAATCAATCTAGTGGTTTCTCTCTGCTTCTTAATCCCCCAGATACAAGCAAAACGCCTGACCTTCCCATAGCTGGAGACTCAGCCAGTATAGTTCATGAAATCGTGAACCAAAAATCCATTTCCTTCCTTGAACTTCCTTTTAACAGGCACTTTGGCACAGCAATGACATAAGTAACTGACACAGACTCAAAGTAGAGCATCAGAGACACCACCTGTGATCTTCACATTCAGGCCTCAACCCTCATTCCCTTCTCCCCAAAGCAACAATCACCATCACATCATTCTGATTATTTCTACTAAGAACTACCACAGCCCATCTAAGGCAACAGTGTGGCAAACACGGTTAGTTACTGAGATGGTTTGAATATGTTTGGCTCATGGGAAATGGCACTATTAGGAAGTATGACCTTGTTGGATTGGGTGTGGTCTTGTTGGGAGGAAGTACATCTCTGTAGGGGATGGGCTTTGAGGTCCTATGCTCAGGCTTTGCCCAGTGTGTGGAGAGTCTTCTCTTGGCTGCCTGCAGAATAGAGTCTCCTTCTAGGTGCCTTTAGATCAAGATCAGTCAGCACCAAGTCTTCCTGGATGCTGCCATGCTTTCCACCATGATGATAATGGACTAAACTGCTAAAACTGTAAGCAAACCCCAATTAAATGTTTTCTTTTAGAAGAATTGCCTTGGTCATGGTGTCTCTTCATAACAATGAAACCCTAAGAAGGTACCTCCATGGAACCTGGCCAGTCTGCTTGTTGGAAGAGGTTGTTTGTTATGATGGACTGAAACTTGATCAGCAGCACATCACCTTCACAGTAACTAATTGAGCATAATTAAACAGACAAAGAAACCAGCCAAGAGTCTTCCTGAAAGATTTTCTTCACTTATAAAAAGATGTCAGTTAGGAAGAACTCCCTTTTCTCTCTACTGAGCTTGATGGATGCTTAGATCTGGACGTCTTGTCAAGGCCATAACTAGCTAGCTAATTGATCAAAAGAACAAAGGACAAAATAAAGGAATCAAATTAACTGACACTGGGCCCCTCTAGGTCCAGGCTTCTTCCCTTATACGAGAAAAGAATGTTCTCTTTTCTATGGTAGATTTCACACCCTGTCTTTTGCAACCCCTATTTTTTCCAGAACTGCCTCCACCAATATACAGCTTATTCCCAACCTAGGTGGTCTCCATCAGATCAGGCCAAACTCTGCTTCTGCTGGGCAGGACTAGGAAAGTTAAATCAAAATTGCTTCTGTTTAAAGTAACCATGGACCATGATGGTACTGGATAAGCACTGGAGATGGAACCAGAGCAGTAAAGGAGCTTATACTTGTGATATGGGGTTCCTACAAAGAATGCATGAGAGGATGGGAGGGTGATAGTTCCATAAATAGACATGGAGCTGGGGAAAGCAATGTTACCAGTGTCAGTACAACAGTAGGATACAAATAAAATTATCAACAAAGAGAATTTAGGGCATGGGGAAACCTCAAGAAAGTACGATAGATGGAGATGGGCAACAGAGTACAATTATTACTCTAAAGTCCAGGAAAGCTCAAGGAAATCTTGATTGATAGCCTTGAGAGTCTTCTAGCCTGGGAAGACATATGGTAGCATCCATTCATACCATATGAGAAGGTACCCACAGACAAAGAAAGGTTTCACCCAAAACCAGCCTAATGAACCAATGAAGTTTGGGGAAGATTAGCATGAGTTATTCAAAGGCAACTATATCACAGAGATTCCTTTGGTCAAACTCATCACATGCCACCACATGCTATATAGGTTGCCATGTGGTACCATGAGCTCAGAGTACTGCTGTACCCTGCAGGAAACACCATGAGGGTTATAGGTTTCTTGGTTCAGCTCAAGTTCTCACTCACTTTGAGGAAGTCAAGCCTTTTGTGTCACTTATTAGGAATCTCATGGGATAGAACCAGTCAGAATTATGTTGTGTAACATTTCATAAGCTTCCTGTCAATTCCATCAGCCCAATTACACATCACAGTCACCTATGAGGCCAGATCCCTTTGTCCAACTTCAGAAAAGAAAATATCCCAAACTAACAATGCTAAGTAACTTCAAGTTTTCATGTTGTACCAGGCCTTTGGCATCTACAGTGCACTTCATGTTCACAACTGCTTTGAAATTTTCTGGATGCTTACAGGAGTGACCATAAGCAGCAGACCAGATCATCAGTATGCAGTGGTTAAGACCGTGTGCCTGGAAGGGGAGACATATCAGAGACTTTTCAATGGATGGGTGATGGAAGGCTACTTCCTGAGCCTAGCGTAGCCAGCTATAGAACGCATGTTCTTGCTACACTGTAGTTACAGCACCTGGGCCTCACTCCTATGTTCTCAGATCTGAGGAAATATGACTGTTCTCCCTGAACCCTGAAAAAGAATCTGACCAAAAGAAATTTATACTGTAGAGGAAGTGGCAAAGGGAAGCTCATCTCTCAGGTCAGCAGTTATGGAAGAGTATTATAGTGTACAGGGAGATAGGCAGAGAACAGATTCCTCTTTCTCATCTCTATGAATGCCATGGTTCATGAAGGGGAACTGGAAAAATCTAGAGAGACATGAGAAATGCTCAGAACAAGGAGACAAGTGACCACCTCTCCAAAAGGAGCTCAGTGCCACGAACCTTAACATAAACCTCGTCAAAATAGGACAGGTATCTTCCATCAGCACTCTACACAGGTCCCCACCTGCCTTGTCATCACCGGTCATAAAGACACACACTAGAGGCTTCTGGGAAAGGATTGCAGATGGGGAGAAATCTGAATGTCACAGGTGTTATATTGAAGGGATAGAATAGACAAGAGATTCATTTGAACCACATGAAGTGGGATAATCTGTTAACTGACAACCTCAGAACTCCAAAGCCCTGCTGCACCCAGTAGGGTATGGGCTAGAGAGCTTAGAAGTCACAGTGGGCATATTCCCTTATATATCTAATTCTAGTCTAGTTTGTCTGCCTGTGATGGTATCTCAGTAGCTAAGTGCTCTCTTCCATACTACTAAAAAAAGCCATGAAGTAGGAAATAGAGCTAAGCTCACACAAGGTCAAAGACTTGATTCCTTCCGGGTGCAGAGTCGCTGCAGCTGAAGAAGGAGCACACCTGTTAGGAAGGCAAGCTCTATTGGGAGGGGAGCCTTTTGAGTCACCAAAATTTTATGAATAATGTGGGGTTCTGAGGGGAAAAAAAGAGGTAAAGAAAATGAAGTTGTAAGTGGAGAGAACCTGGAGACCAGAGAAGCTGAACAGCTTGGGGAACTGGAGTGTCTACCTCTCAGGAAGGTATCAGTGTACTGAAGACAAAGAAAGGGAAGACAGGTATGTATGAGATCCAAATGGGAAATTTTCAGTTTCTGATCATCCATCCACAGGGATGTCTCTACACTCCTGAGAAGTTCCAATAATGTTCATCTACAAAACAGACTATTCCTTTTATTTTGTGTTGATTTGGCTGAGGAGGGGGCTGTTTGAAATAAGCAAAAGCCAGTTTGTTCTTTCTTCCCCTTCCATTGTCCAAACAACACATTATATCAAGAGATCAGTGTTGTGAATGTAATTCCTTGCACACAGAGAGAGAGACACAGAAAGAGAGAGTGAGAGAGCGAGAGAGAGAGCGAGAACGAGAGCGAGAACAAGAGAGAGAGAGAGAGAGAGAGAGAGAGAGAGAG
>NW_021604669.1:6476548-6497465 GCF_004785775.1 Grammomys surdaster | reverse complement strand
GAGAGCGAGAACAAGAGAGAGAGAGAGAGAGAGAGAGAGAGAGAGAGAGAGAGAGAGAGAGAGAGAGATTAAAGGCTATATCACCAGCTCTGGAAAACTTTAATGACAAGCAGCAACAGGTACTAGGGACCTGCAAGAGGCAGGCGCACAAGAGCAAAGGGACAGAGATTGTTCTTCAGTCATTGAGAATGACCGAATGACCGGACGTAAGAGACACGTCCCAGAAAGGATTAAGTGATTGGAAAGGAAGCTATCCCATCTCATCAGAATGCCTATGGCAGCTAAGAACACAACACAGGCAGTTCGTGTTTTATCCCTGGAGATGATTAAGAGGAAATGCAAGTCATCTTGGTGCCATTCCCATTCTCAGCCAAATGGAGCTTTTATTATCACAGTGCAAAGAAGAGTCAGGAGCTGAATGGTGCTGAACTCCACGGCTGGGCTCCATGCGTGTTTCATAGCCATTCATTAATATTCATGTTGTAACTAAATGACCCACTTCAGCATCCTCCCACATGCCATGCTTCCAGCACCTGGTCCCTACTGTGACCCCTTGGAAGGCTGCCCGCCTGTCCTTCTCTCTGCCTGGAACCAAAAGTGCCTGCCTACCTCATCACGCAGCACCTGACATGCTCATGACAGACACTGACACCCTACATCAAGCCCTTCCTTCCACCCATCCAAAATCAAATGAGCCACAATGTGGTCATTTATCCTCCCTCCCATTGTCCTCCTCAGGCTGGCCCTGCCTCGGGGAAGGAAGGACAGATGGAGTCATCCCCTGGGATACAGAGAAATTACCTCCTGCAGTGCACACAGCAATCTTGTCTTCTCCCCAAGTTAGCTTTCAGTAAAATCTGTGAAGTGCAGGGAACGGTGAGGACAATGGATGTGTGTTATACCATTTCCCCCATCCCCATTCTTAGGACAGTTTGTCCCAGTAAACTCCAGGCAGACTTCCCATCTCTTGGCTGAAAAGAGGTACAGGACATATACCCTGTCTCTGTGGCATTCTTCTCAAATTGGAACTGGCACCCTGGCACTCTGGAATGGTGATGGTCATGTGGTCCCCATGGGGAAGACTGAAGAGACCTGGTCTGTGCCCCTGGTGTCCAGTGGGGAAGGTGACTCAGCCAAAAGGCAGCCTCTCTTCTCCACACTCATTCCTCAGCAGGACTTAAAACTCAGAGCAGCACACAACTTATAAAGTTCAGGCCAAGGGATGGAAAGATAAGTGAGTGACTGAAAATGTCACAGGAGGTCAGGGTATAAGTGGACATCACATATCAGACCAAGTCTCATAAATTACTTTAGTGCCTTCATCTCTTCTCCATGTACCAACTGTTTTCCTCATCTAACAGATACATATGGAACAGTATGCTCCATGCTGTGCTAACTATGCATCTGAGCAGCAAGCAAAACAGAGCCTTCTTGATCCACACATTCTAGTCCAGGGCTAGTCATGCTATAGAGCGAGAGGTGAAAGGGTAAAGGCGGGGGTAAAGGTTGATAGAGATAGAGTCAGAGGCAGGTGGGCAGCATTGCTGTTTGCCACAGGATGATCAGAGATAGCTCTGGTCCAAGAGCCGCCCTAGGAACAAGACAACTTCAGGATTCTATGCTCTTCGGGAAGAGGAGAGCCATGGGACGATGTTGGGTAGAGAAGCCATCTGACCTAGTTGGGTTTTTACAGGCCCTGTTGTCTGCAGCATTGAGATGACTGACAAAGGACAAGGCCAAAACAAGAAAGCCTGTCAGCTAAGGGAATAGCCAGGTGATGTTGGCCTTGGGCCTGGCTGGTGGCTGTGAAGATGTTCTGCAGCCTTGGAGGAAGGCTGGGGTGCAGGAGACTACAGACGGATGATGCCTCGGACAGAGCCACATTTTCCTCCTATATTCTGGAAGACTAGGGCCCCAGTTTACCACCTGTGGCTCATTCCCACCGAAAGGAGTAAGGGGAATGCTTGTTTCTGTGATGGTGACAAGCTTGGGCATAGATGAGATACTATTTCATTCTTCCTGAAGGAGAAAGTGAAGAAGAAAGGGATATTAAACCTTCCTCTCTTGAGCTTGCTGTGGGCAGCTCTCTGCGAGCCCTGAAGCACGGACACTCCAGGGGGGCCTAACCTTGACTGAACAGAACTGTCAGTTCCTTTCCCAGACAGGGCACTAAGACAGTGTCAAGCCACTTCAGTGGGCAGGGGCCGCAGCTCAAGAGCCCTGGCAATAGTGAAAGCACACCCATAGCAGAGCTCCTGAACCCCTGACCACTTCCTTCCCACATAAAAAAAAAAAAAATCTAACTTCCCTTTGGCCTTGTCTAGAAGGGCCTGTTCACCACCAGTCTGCAGCCTCAGCTTTCCCACAGAACACTCAGTACCCCTCCTCTTTCCTTTCTGATTTCTTCCTTCTTCCTCCCTCGGGTTGAGTCTCCAGCAGAAATGACTCAAGAAAAAAGTCATATGGATAAGTAAACTCACTTATGAACTGTCTACATTTAACACCTTGAAAATAAACTCACCCAACATACAAAGGATAGAATTCTTGAGAACTTTGTGTATCCTTCATTATATTTTTTTCTGCATTTTCTGAGAAATTTTCCAGCAGAAAGGACCTTGCCCTAGGCTGCTGTGGTGATGAGTTTGGATGGACTACAGATCACATGCCAGGACAGTGAGCAGAGTAAACGACAGCTCTCCCCCCAAGCTGTGTCACTCCCGGAAGTCACAGGGAACAGAGCATTCATGAGGGATAATTAAAACATAATCCAGCGTTGCGAGGCAAATTAAAGTGTGTTCCAATCTTCAAAGTGTGCAGATCTCAGGGTTCTGCATTTGAAACGTTTCAAAGCTTCCTGGAATCTATCTTCATTTGGTGCCCAAGTTCTGGAGAAAGATGATAAACAGGCCTGCAGCGAGACAGCCAATTAACAAGCCAGGGTTTATAGAAAAACAGGCAGGCTTCTCCTTCACTCCTGTGCAGGTGATGCACTGTCTGGGATATGTGGGTGTGTGGTGTGGGTTTGGTAGGCAATGTGATGTGTGTATACATTTTGTGTACTGTGTGGTCTGTGTGCGAGCTGTGGTATGTGTTCTGTGAGAGAAGTGCATGGGTTTTATGTACATGGTATTTACTTTGTATACGTACATGTACCTTTGGTATACGATGTTTTACTATGGTGCTCAAGCGTGATGTGGAAATGACCTTCTTGAAATCAGAGCAATTATAACGGCTTCCATGAGGTTGCAACAAGATTGTGCCTATGAAGATTCTTTCTGGATGGGCAGGGAACTGTCACGAGGTGCACTGAGCTGCACAGGAGGCATATGTGGCCCCATTTCTCTGCAAGGATACAGACAGTTAACAGTCAGTAGGGGAAGGGAGCTGGTCGAGTAGTACCGTTTCCCACTCTCCTCACTAGTGCTTCTGTAACCCCAAAAAGCCCACTGGTTCTCCGAGTTAGACTCTGTTCCATCCTCACTGTCCCATCAGGTGGCTTCTCCCAGGAAAAGTCACAAACACAATGCTATGTGAGTTTGCGTTGTATGGGGAAATCTGTGCGGTGTATGACATGAATGTGTGTAACTAGATTATAATGTTTTGTATTTTGGATGTGTGGGGGCATGGAGAGTGTGGAGTGGTGTGTGTTTTCTAGTGTTCACAGGGGTTGTAGCAGGACATATGACAGGGGTGGGGGTAATATATGTGAAGCACATCTGGGAACTTTGCAGGTGTGGTATGTGACGTGTGTCCAAGCGCTGTGTGCAGTGTTTGTGGGGATGGAATAGGGGTTGTTGGGAGTGCATGTATGATGTTTAAGTTTGTGGTATGTGGTATGGGGTTAAGGGTGAATATGGACTGTATATATTGGGTTCAGTGTGGGCGTGGTGTGATATATGTGAAGGTGGAATGTTTGCATATACTGTTGGTACAGTACAGGTGTGATATAGGATGGGCAGGGATGATATGAGGGTTCGAGGTATGGTGTAGAGGTGAGATTAGTGTTGTGGAGTATCTGGAGTGGGAGCGGTATATACATGTAGTTTTGCGGGGGCATATATAGGGCGTGGTGGAATATGTACGTGATGTGTATGAATATATATGTGCTATATTTTGTGCAACATGTAGTGTATGAGGTATGTGTCCTGTGCTTTGTGGTATGTATGTGGTGCATGTACACTGTGTGTGTACAGTGTATTGTGGTGAGGGAAATGTGTGTTTAGTGCACATGTGTGCATATAGTGTATGTACTGTTTTGTGGGGATGTATATGTAGGTGTGTCTCTGGTGTGTACCCTGTTTTGTGGGATATATGGTATGTGTATATGATGTGTGTGTGTAAATTTTTATAGTGTATGCATATGGTAGGTGCATATGATGGATAAATTGTGTTTTGTGGGCTGTATCATATGTACATATGGTACATGTACATGGTATGTATGTACTATGCTCTGTGAGGTATGTTCATGCTGTGTAGACAGTGTGCATGTGGGGAGGTCACAGATGTGTGTTTCTATAAGCAGTGGTGAGGGATATCTCATTCTCTGCACATGTCTGTGTCACTGGGACATATGAATTGCTGCATATGTGTGAAGTCACATTGGTGATCCAGATGGACAGATGATACAAAGGTCAGATCAAGGACCTATGTCTTCTATGAATCAAACATGCTTACAGTGGCTACCCACATCCTACCTGGTACACTGTGGAGAGGTGGAGGAGACTAATGGACGGTTTGAGGGTTCGATTTGAACTGAGCTGTCTGAGAAGTAGCTTCCTCATTGATATCCACAGACATAGAAAGCATCAAAGCATCACCCCGCCTTAGATCCTTTCTACTCCTCTGCTCATCTGTCTGGCCTTCGACAGTCAATGATCTGGAACCTGCTGGTGGAGACTGGTTCCCTCTTCCATCCCCACATGGATAGGGGTGTGTAGTGTTCAATCAGTAGTTCATTCCAGAAGCCTATTTCTCAGTGCCTGGCATACAGAAAGTGGCAAGAAAGAAGGTTGAAATTTGGCCCCAGACACTCTAAAGTGTCAGCATAGCTGTATGTTATGGGCATGCTGTGTAACTTCTTCATGCTTCAGTTTCTTTCAAAGAAGCAAGCCTTCTGAGGATCAGACTCATCATAAAAAGGGATAGTTTGACTCTACAATCATTCAGGGAATGGAGACCTGCAGCAGCCAAGAACTCAACAGTACCGAGGGCGGGGATATCCCCAGACACCTCACCCCCCCATCGCTACCACCACCACCACCGCCACCAAGCAACACAGCCTGTGACTCCTTGCTAAAAACCTAGGAAAACAGAATTCTGGCCCCTCAGGATAAATGTGTGTTATATTAGTCAGTGAATTTGAGATCTTCTTAGAACCTATGCTGTCTCAGAAACTCCTCTTGTCCAACACTCTATCGCCCACCTCCCATCTTAGAAAACCAAGCACAACATCTTTCATATCTATAATCCTCTCTGATCTCGGCAGCTCTCCACCAGAGTCTCTAATGTCTCAGGAACATGTCTTGTGAACCACTCTCAGATCCTCTACCTGCCCTTGTACCCCTGACTCACTGGCCTGGGTTTCAGCCCATGTCCTTGCTCCAGCCAGGCTTTGCTGAGATGCCTCCCAGGGAACAGGATCCTGACAACTCTGAGTACACTCTGACTACATTTCTTCCCAGTTGCTTTCTCTCCACTTCCTGGTCCAGAGCACTTATAATCCAGCACTTTTTTTTCATTGCTTGTTTGCTTGTAACGCCAGCTTGTGAGCTCTCTGAAGCTTTCACATGAGGATGTTTCTTGTACCAGTGGGTCTTTCATAGCTGTGCATGAACTCAGTGAATGAATGATAAATGCCAAGCCATACCCAGCAGATGGCTCTCAGGAACAGGCTAGGACTGCTCTTGAAGGTGGTCCAGGGAACTCATAGCTTTATCTGCATAGTCTTTGTTGCTGACCATGTGAGGTCTTCATGAACTGCTTGTGAAGTTATACATCAACAAGCATTTGGAAGGAAACTATCGTAATTTGTCGGGATGGGTTCCATTTGGTGGTGCTGTAGCAGTCATGGGAGTCAAACTGGGAAGATAGGAAACATGAGATGAGGAGAATAGTAAGATTGTTTCTAGAAGAGAAACAATACAAGTAAATGCCTGGCCAATGCTGAGCCCCTGAGAGCCTCACAAGGGGACCCACAGACCGCTTTAGCTAGGAGTCAGCCTGGGTGGAACCCTCTCATATGATCTGTGCCAATCCTACCCAGACCACCAGCCTATGGAGACACAAGAAATTGGTGACAAAATGCAAACTCACAAATCTGTACACTGCTTCCCAGTTTCCCTCATCAGGGAAGTTGGAACATGAAACAAACCCCACTGTGTCCAGAGAGAAAGACAGTCTTTCCATCCTGGTCTAGAACAAATTCCTCTCACTATGAGTACACAGTGTTTTCTTCTCCAGGCTGAGTGACTCTGTTCAGGATCCTCTCTGAGTCGATCTTAAGTCATGGGATTAGGAGGAACAGTAGCTGCTGCGATGGCGGTGGAGGTGAAGGAACAGATTGGACTTTCTGCGTGCATGGACAGTTCAGTACTTCTTGACATCCGGAAACACCGAGTCCCACATTTCCTAGATTTCTGTAGGAATCTTCCCATGCTCCCTTCCCTTTTTTCCCATCTCCTTCCTGCTGAGTTCTCTTTTCCACTTGGGCATGGGGTGGTCCTTTTCTTACGGTTCTTCTGCGCTCAACTCTTACCAGGTTCAGGTTTTGTGCATGTCATGTCCTTCATCCAGTTCGATTGTGGACTACCACTTCAAGGAGATGTCTTTGGACTCCCCGATATCCCGAGAAGGCTTTACTTCACTCTCCGGGACAAGTTGTGCTCCTCGTTTTCACCCCCATTGCTCCTCATACCTTTATGTAGCACTTGGCTTTGTCATTTTCCAGCAATCCATCTGCCCTGAACATCTGGGAGATAGGATGAGAGTTGGATGGAGGTGTATCTCCTGCGTATGCTGAAGATTCAGGACAGAAGAGGTTCTTGGTAAATCCTACAAGGGATTGTGTGCTTGTTTGGATAGGAGGATATACCCACGCACATACTCTGGGAGCAGGAAATGCCTTACCTAAGGAAAACTACTACTGCACAGCTAAGAGAGGACAAAGTCAAAGTCCTTTGTGCTGAGTTTGTTTATGGTGCCAGAGACAGGAAAAGTTAGCCCCAGGAGACCAGAGTCAGGAAAGTTTCCCAGGAAAAAGGCTTTGTTGTGGTGCGGGACACCTGACTGTGGGAACACACTGGAGGTTTGAGTTAAATCTTCAGCTTAGATCCTGATTCATACCTCACAGCAATGGGACCCAGAGGTTGAGTGCATCTATTGATGAGCACCAGGGATGAACTAACTGGGCTCAGGGCAGCAACTCAGGGCCCGGAACTTAGTATATTTCTCTACTCTTTCCAGGCTGAACCAAATAGCGCTCCCATCCCTGGCTAGGGCTGAAAGAATTAATTGCATTTTGCAAGCTCAAGGAAGATCATCCAACTTAATTAAGATTGGCCCATCAAGGGAACATCCATCAGGGGCTGATGTAGCGGGGAGGGAGGGAAGCTTAGCAGGACGAGAGAAAGGCAACACACTGAGGAGAAGCTGCTATACGGAAGAAGAATCCTCCATTGAAGGGTGTCCAGGAGGGGCACAGACCCCCATATCTGTGGCCAGGAGGAACAGGGAACAGGGCTGCTTGATCCAAAGTCAGTGCCTCTGCCTCACCTTGCTTTAACCACTCAATCCTTTTAATGTTCCAGCACTTTGATTACAGGATATTCCCCCTTCTAACACTGCCTTGTTTTCCTCAGAGAACCATTAAAGGAATTAGAAGCCACTAAAGCAGATATGACTGACACATTCAGAATAAAAAAAAAAAAGAATCATCAGGATGTCTATATACCGTACTTCCCTTCTTCAAATAGGAAATGGAGACCTAGACATAAGAGGAACCCTCAGGGGTCTGGGGTAGCTTCAAAGTACAACTCTTCTCTCTGAGCTATCAAGCAGGGAGGACTGGCATCTTCAGCCAATGGCACCAATGGGTTCCTGTTGAAAGGGACATGTGTAAAAACTGAGTTAGAGTTTTGATAGTGAAAGTGTGTGGCTGTTGGAAGTACAAATAAAACATGAATATATTTGCAGTTTTTATCACTCTGACCCTCCAGACCCAAGTGTCTAGGACAGGGTCAATAAACTATTATCTGTGGGCCAAAGTTGGGTCATCTCCAACTTTTATAAATAAAGTTGTATTGGAATGCAATTGAGCTGCTTTCATGGTAAGGCGGCAGAGGGCCGTGGTTACAGTAGAGACAGTGTTGATTAACGTCTGTCTAGCTCTTTATAGAAAAGTATTTGTTGACCTCTACAGGACTGCAGTGGCCCATGATCCATCAGGAGTCCTCCCAGATCTAGAAGACCCAAAATACTATCTTAAAGCAGACCATTTAGATACATGTTAAATAATGAGCATACATTCTATATATGGCTACAGCCTACATACTAGTTGACAAATTTTACAGGACTGTTATACTTAATCATTGCCTTAGCCCTGCAGAGTGAGAACACTCTCATTTCTGAGCAAGCTAACTGAAGGTCTTTGAGGTAAAGGAACACGTCTCAGGCTACACAGCTGTAACGTGTGAAGAGAAACTCAATCCCGAGAAGACATTTTAGGGTCCCTTATGGTCCATAACATAATTGGGAAAAGGATTCAAGACTTCTGGCTTGGATTCTCAGTCTATCTCAGTAGAATGCCTTTTGGTTCTTGCAGTGGGATTCATTAAGCATGTGTTCTGAGTCATATGAGGCCCTAGAAAGATCTGAGCTCTTATCTCCATCTGTATAATAATGACCACAAATGCCTGAGTGCCTCCATTTTCCAGAGGAAGACACTGAAGCTCAGCCAGCAAATGGCACACGTACCAGGGCTTACTGTCAAGAAAGCTGTAGCAGGAATGCAGGACTTCCTGGATCCCAAGTCCTTTTCTTATACACTAGGCTGCAGGGTGAAATGGAGCTGCCCTAGAGGCAGAGAAGGGCTTGTCTCCTCTCACTCTCCAGGACACTCAAGAGGCCTTCTACACTAGTAGTCTGCAGACACCAGCTTGGACCAACCAGGGGAATCCTAGCTCCCCCTACTGGTGGTTCATTGCCTCGGACAATGACATGCCTCCTGTTCAGTTCTGTCTCCTTTTGGCCACATTCCTCTCCAGGTTGCACCTTCAAGATGCTAGAGGAGCGTGAGAGGGGAGCTGGAACTGGACACACTAGTGTGAACGACGTTGCTCATTTCACAGCTGCCACAACGCATGTGTTCTGCAACCGGAAAGTGAGTGGCCTGACTAGGAGGAAACACTCAACAGTCTCACTGCTGTTCTTACGTACAGGAAGAAAACTAAGCAGCTTAAAGCTTGCCTGAAGCTGTACATCTTCAAATCAAAGACCCTTAACTTAGAGGCCATCAACCCTAGGAATCACAGTATCATTTGCATGGATATAAATTTTCTTGAGAGAAGGTGTTAGCATTTCTTCTATGCCCCACCCAACAGTTACCTAGCAACAGCCAGGTAGAGCCTGGCTTGCTATAAAATGACTGTTTGGCTTCTCTCTGACCCACCACCCCCCTCACTGGATCCTCTCTGTCCTTCTCTTTCCTTTCTCTTTCTCTGCCTCTACTCCCTTCTCATGCCCCCAAATAAACTTCATTTTATACGAGATCCATCCTATGGCTCGTACCTCAGTGACGGGGGATGCCTCATCCTGGGCCCCCTAAGGCACCTCCCTCTGTCCACATCATACCACGTTTTACAAAACATATCAGTAGGTCTTTGCCTTTCATCAGGATTCCCAAAGAAATCAATCATTGTTCAAGTGTGTAAGGGGAACTCTTGGCAGCACACTGGCTTCCACAAGTGGGGTATTCTCCCCTCCCATCAGCCTGTAACATCCTCCAGGTATAAGAGTGGGAGGTCTCTGGTTGGGATAAGAGTGGGAGGTCTCTGGTTGGGTAGATGCTTTACTTTCTGCCCAACCAGAATCCTATATGACCTCCAGAGGGGTCAAACATTGACTAGGTGACTGAATGTAGACAAGAGAGTACACGATGGGTTCTGCTCATCTTTCTGTCCAGCCTCCCATAGCCAAGGTCAGTGCTAATTGGCTGGGTGCAAGTTCAAGGCACTTAACACTTTTCCCATCAAAGGGTTTTCTGGTTCACAGCGATATGAGTTCACCTATCTTAAATTAATTTCACCAATATGTCCAGTTCTAGAATGTAGATACAGTCACTAGAGTCAGACCATTTGGAGTGTCCACTTCCGTGGACAGAAGGTCTTCTGACCAACACACAATCAGCTCTTATGAAAACCTAGCATGGGGGGGGGGAAGGAGGCAGTGGCCTTAGGTTTGCAAATATTTTGATAAAATTATTGCTCACTGCAAAAACACTTTGGGGGGTGAGTTGTGACATCTTGGAGGGCCAGGAACAGACATCCAGACCAACACTGTCCTCAGCTCTAGATGTTTTCCTTCTGCAGGCCATGGAGGCTCCTGATGCCCAACTTACACTAACAGGAGAATGGCTGTATCTCTGTGCAGGTCCACAGTGGGAGGAGCTAGCTGGTCATTACTGCTGGGGAGGCTTTGTAAAGCCTCTTTCTGAGTCTCTCCTGTCCTGGTCTAACAGTAGGTAAGATCATCAGCAGCAAGAACGGAAGGCAACAAGATGACATGGCAGAGACAAGCCTTACCCAAACCCTCACTGGGGTGCATAGCTCTCCATGGAAACACCTCGTCATGGGATGTGTCCCCTGTTCTGAGCCTATTCGCACACACATATAACACAGATAGCTCCAACATTCCACACTTTGATGTGATGCATCCATTCATATTGCCTTTCATAGCTCTCTGTGTCTCCGTCTCTTCCCCACTCCACCCCATGGACATGTGCGCACGTCCATGTTCGGGATAACCTGATGAACTCTGCATGTCTCCCATCTCTGCAACTGGTGTTGTAGTGTGATGAGTTCAGTGCTGTGACTGTGTTCCAGGACTTGAAATGCTGAACATGGGACGGTATTAGAAGGTGATGATGAGCTCACAGAAGGGTCCGTGTTCTCTAGGAAAGCCATGAAAGGAGCCTATTCATCCTCCCACCAAGCATACAGTTTGAAGGCACTACCTAGGAAAGTAAGGCCCATCATCAAATGTGTTAGCTTTCTGTCACTGTAACCTGAGATAAGAACTTGGAGAGGTTTATTTGGTTATGGGGTCCCAACACCTGATCAGTTGACCCATGGCTGATGTCTGTGAAGTGGCAGCAAGCACATCAAACACAGAGCAAAGGAAAACTGTGTATGTCGTGGCTGGGGAGAAAATCAGAAATCAAGGAATGGGCTGCATAGTTTCATCACCAGGAGCCTCTTGCCAGGTGGTCCAGCCCTTGCCAGCCCCTGTAAGGCAGGGCTACTGTCTGAGTACCTGTTGCCTTGTAAAATCCTTTTACCTGTGACCCACAGATCTGACTGAGAACACCAGGGAGAGAGGTGTAGATGCAAAAATCATGACCAAGATCTGGGTGGCAAGCGGTACTGTCCTCTACCCAGTTCCCCAGGGGACTCTGGTCTGGCATAACCTCCTCTGTCCCCCTACACCTTGCTCTTCCTTTTTGTCTGTTTTGTCATAGTGAATACCCCAAGCTGTCATTGCCTTCTTAGCCTGCAGAAAGTGTAACAACTGGTATCTACCACAGGCCACCGAAGCTTTACATTACAGCAGGAATGGGGAAAGTGATTGATGAGAAGTTTTTAAATCAAACCCAAATGTGTCCCTGTCACAGCTAAGAAAGGGCCTGGGTTGACTTCAAAATAATTTACCTGGAAAATTTTGAGGTACATGGTAAGTTAAGCCCCCTCAGCAACCCCTCCCTTTTTTTTTCTCCTCCAGTAAAATATTAGCCTACTGGATTGATTCTCAAAGACATTCCTCTAGGACCTAAAATTATTACCACTGGGAAGAGATTGATGTAGCCCCAGGGTGCTTTCAGGGACAGCAGGGACAATTCACTGGGAAACATTCAAAGGGACATAGCAGGGAGAGAGCTTAACACCACATGGTCTTTTTGCTCAGGCCTTGAAAGGCTGATCCAAAGAGCAAGGAGAAAGTCATCAGTGACAAAAGCTAATGAATTTTAAATAGCTAGTACAAGAAAAATTAATTTGCTAAATTAGTCTTATAGATATAGGTTAAAGAAACGAGTCACTGTCACCTGAAAAGCATGAGACACAGATCAGCACAGGTCCGTCATCAACCAGGTGGAAGATCACATCCACAGCTAAGCACTACCCTGAGGGGCCAGAGTCATCGTCTGCTCAGCACTTGCTGACTTCATGGAGCATCGCTCAATGGGTCTCCCCTGCACTTACTTTTTACATAGGTTTTTGAAATTAAAATCTAATTACATAATTTCCCCTTCCTTTCCTCTCTCCAGCATTTCCCCCATTACACCCCACTTGCTCTTTTTCAAATTCCTCCTCCCTGTCCCTGTCTTTAATTGTGTTGGTTGGTGGTGGTGGTGGCAGGCGTGCTTGCTTGCATGCATGATGTATGTGTGTGTGTATTCCATAATATGCCAATCTGATCTGCTCGTACAAACAATGATGCTCGTATGTATCTGAGTTGGGGGCTGACCATTTGTTATCAGATAACCAATTAGGGAGCTCATCCCCGGAGACTACTTCTCATGCTTTCATTGTTTTATGGACCACTTTGTCTGCACAGCACATAAGCACACCCACCCTTCCCAGTGACACTGTGAGGACTGGCCTTAGGACAGTCAGCATCTCTTAGGCATGTACAACAGAAGCTGTGTGCCTCAGGACACATGCTAGTTCATCACCCCAGGCACCAATGAGAGAGTGAAAGGCCTTTTCCAAGCAAAGTCGCAGGCCTGCTGAAAAAAGGATTTGTGTCATTTCTGTCTGGGTCAAGTACCTGCTATTGTGTGCCTGGAAATCCTGGCTGCAGAGGGACAGACAGTGCAGATGATGTCAGAGAGCTAGCGGCTTCCAGGCTAGCCCAACACTATATTGTGCTTGCAGCCCAGCCCCAGGTACACAGACACTCTTGGCTGGTTTGCTTGTCTGGATTCAGACTGGCGCGGGGCCTCTCCTCTTCCATTGGCTTTTGTTCACCAAAGTCACATGCTTGCCGAAAAGGAGAACTGAGTCTTTTCAGATCCATGTAGCAGACCCAGATTCTGAATAAGTTAATTTCTTGATGATAGCATTTCCTCTCACTAAAACTCTACTGCTGGCCCCAATTCACTGGGGCACAGCTGTGTCACTGGCATTGATCTGAGCCATGCACCATAGAATCATCTGTGCTCTGACCTTACAGGGACACAGGTAGTGGGCAGACAGAATACTGTAACACATGAAGATCTGGCAAAGCAAACACCTAATGGAAAAGAAAGCCTGGAGGCAGAGCCCATTGTGCCTTTCCCAGTTATTTCTTTATCTGACATAAAATGCTAGTTGGGCTTTAAAAATCCATCTAACACATCCATGGTTGTGAGAAGGTCCCAAGGGAGAAGCAGGAAAAAGCCATGTTTTATTATTGGTGGAATGTTCCATCTGTCTTAGAAAATCAGTCTAGGAAGGAAGCTGTGAGTCACCAGCCTTTCTGTCCCATTCTGGGTGTCCACAAGGATATGACAGCCAAGAACAGCAGGCCCTCAGTGCTTCTTCCTGGCCAGAGCTGCGAAATCAGTCTGTCTGGAGTAGAGGGTACCTCCTACAGCATGGAATGCCACAGAGCACCTCCTGGTATACACACAGACACACACACAGACACACGCACACACACATGCATGCACACACACACACGAATGCACACAGAGAGATAGATACACACACATGCACATACACACACATGCACATACACACACAGAGACAGACACACATGCACACACACACATGCTCGTACATGCACACGGGGGGAGAGAGACAGACAGACAGACACACACACACACAGAGACAGACAGACAGACAGACAGACAGACAGACAGACACACCTACCTCTAATCAATCTCTTTCCAGGCAAGAGCTGTAGGAAATGAGTTTCCTTCCATCCCTAGGAATACAAACAGCAAGGATGCCTCCCATGTGGGCTAAAGTCTCTGCCTTGATCAAAGCCTCTCAAAATTCAGACACCCGAGTCTGTCCATAATCAGAGAACTTGGCAATCATACTCAGATCGAACTGAACTGGTGAGGGGGTAACTCTAGCAACTTGCTGAGGAAACTTGGATGAGGGTGACAGAGCCTGCCTGGAGACAGATTTTCTGCCCACACTTTGGACACTGGCTGCATCTACAGACACTTGTTGAGATAGGGATCTCCCCAGAATGCCGGCTGACCCTCTCACCTCAGTCTGTTAAATGGCCACCAGCAACCAAGGGCTCTGGGATAAATATAATCCCAGTCTCTTCACAACTCCACCCCTTGTGGAGCTGGCTTATGGACAATCCTTCTCACCTTCCCTTTGCAGCCATCCCCACTCTAGAGCAAAGCAGAAATTGTCCTCGTCCACTGTCCAGCATACACTGGACATAATCCCTATAGCAAAGCAGAGGGCCCTTTGTCCCTCTAAGGACAGCATATTCACTCATTTCCTCTGGGCCAAGTCTTTGCTTGGCTTCTTGCTGAAGTGTTCTCCCACAAGTCCTGGAAGGTCCTGCAGGGTAAGGTGAGGGACAACCAGGATGCTGACAAAGAGTCCCATTGTCTGTGTGTCGGTCTCTGCACCAATGCACACAGCTCCACTGGGAGAAGGGGACTTTGGTGGAGGAAGTATAAACTGCCCCTAAGAAGGACAAGGAACAGGCACAGATGCTTTTATTTCACCCACCTCCCTGAATGGGGGGTGAAAGAGAAAAATGCATTTATTTTTAAAGCAAAAAGAATTTCAAGCTGGGCCCTTGTGATAGAGGACTGTGGGTCACTCATTTGTTCCCAGTGTCCCTGCACTGAGGAGGGCGGGGCTCAGTGGAGAATGGTTGGATGGCCCTGCCCACCCTACCCAGTGGTTAACTCAAAAGACATAAGGCCACTTGCTGTGTGATGTCTGTCTCCCTCTCACAGACAGCACAGTGGGCTCAGCCGAGGATAAGCACCAGGGGTGGGCCTTGGGGACGCAAAGGGCTGGGGTTGTAATCAAAGAAGATGCTGGTGGGGAGAGGAGTCTCTGGATCTTGTAGCAAGGAAGGGGTAGGGCAGGAGAGCTGATGGGAAGGTCTTCTGGAAACAGAGGGTCCTGGGTCAGGATGTGATTTGTACTGAGGACTGGGGTTCTGTATTGCTGGTGATGCGCTGGCTTTCACCACACAAAGGACACTATAGAGAACACTATCTGGGCCAGTAGACAAGAAAAACAAGGATGGGCCTGGTGGGTTAGGTGGTCTCCAGGCCCACAATGGCTGGCTGCCACAGGAGGCAGGGGTTCTCTAGAGTTCTGGGGCCGGCTGCTCCCCAACCTGCTCCTCCATGGGCTGTACAGCCTCTTGCACATACACGATGAACTCTGAGGCCTCCCCACCCTGTGTGTACACTGTCACTGTCTCGATGCCCTCCACATCATCAGAGGACACCACCAGATGGTGCTGCTCGGCCAGCTCCACGGAAGCCTGCTGCAGAGTCTCCTGGATCATCACAGTGTGGTTGGAACTGGGCTCCTCATCGGTGACCTAGGAGGGAAAGCGAAAGGTGACACAGGTTCAGTAATAATGTCAACATCACAAATGTGGCACTGGGAGCTGCACACACTCCTATCATCAATGCTTCATTGTCTCACCACTTTTCATGGAAGAGGAGAATGAGACTACATGACAAGGTCAGGTCTTTTCCATGTTGCAAATGGAAGAATCCACGCCCCGAATGCAAACTCTCCTCCTGACACTAAGCTGCCTCATCTGACTTCTATAAGGTATGGACTCACAAAACATGAGGGTTAGCAGGGACCATGCGTTAGTAAATGCACAAGCATACAGTATAGAGTAGGAGGCTCCTAAAGATATATAGCTGGTCCATTTGATACTGATAAAGTGGCTAGGATCTTCCTGGTTTGTTTTTACTACTCTGGGAGTCTCACTTCAAATGCTACAGTTCCCAAGGGCTATCCATCGATGAGCATGCCTGGCAAGTCTTTGGAAGCCTACCAATAGATACATGCTGCCACAGTGCTGGGCAGGGGAGGTCAGGGAACATTGACAGTGGAGAAAACCAGCTGATTTCAATAGCCAGGACTCTCTTGATTGCTCGGGGACTGCAGAGTTCAGGTGAGGCCAAATTCCTACCAACGCTAAGGTGTCAAGTCCCTGACTATCAATCAGCTCTGGGCTGTTTGTAATTTGTAATAATAACCATCTTTAACCAGAGAAGAGGAATAGGAGACAAATTTAGCAAGAACTGAGAACCTAGATTGCAAAACTAAGGGATGGGCTGAAAAACAAGACACGGTGCTGGCAGGCAGGCCCACTGGTCCATAGGGGATGTTGGAGTAGCTATCCTTTCAGGGTCTGAGTGACAAGGGTGACATTCTCTGGGATGCACTAACTAGGTCTGAATGTCAGTTCCAGCATTTCCAGGAAGCCTGAGCAAGATGCTCTATAACACCTTGGCCTGCACTCCCTGTGAAAGAAGAACCAGCATGCCTACCTTAGGAGAGCACAAGTAAGTATCTAACATTTGTTAGGGGATGATCTACCAGGTCTCAGGAACTGTGATGGGTGATAGCAAGACAAGGAGATGAGGACTGACAGGGTGATTCAAAATAAATCATGACCGCACCAGAGATGACTTCTGGGTCCCATACAGACTCTTCTCCTGACAGCAGGAGAGTAGCTTTCTACTCCCTGCCCTGCCCACTCACGGCTCTCTAGCTTGGAGGGTCTCACCTCAGCCCCATACTAACTGAAGTTGCCTGAGGAGGACCATGTAGGGAAGGTTTAGCTCATAGAGACTGGGGAGGGAGGAGACAGCTGTGGGTGGAATCTGGGCATCCTGATGCTAGATGCTAAAAGGAGACTGAGACAGAGAGAATTCAGAAGCTGCAAAGCTATTCTGAGAGAAAACTGCTAACTTATCTAGCCATTTCCTTATTTATAAACCAAAACATTTATTTTCTTTCCTTTACTGTTTATTTCCATTTCATTTATCTGGGAAGATGCACCAGAACCAAGGCTGTGGAGGTAAATTCTGATTTCTTTCCATTTGAAAGACAGTACCTAACCAGAGACTGGGATGCTGCCAACCTCCTCCCTCACCTGTTGGTAAACTATACGGAGGAAACGTGCAAAAATTACAGCACACTCCAGGTAAGTGTGGTGGTATCATGTGGTGAGCAGACACAGTGACCTCATGTGATACACAGGGCTGAACTCATTACCGCAGGGTGAAGGCTGCAGAGAAGGGCAGATGAGGTTTAAAGCAATGTTTGCAATGAACTCTTCGGATCTAAGCCCCTCAGCAGTTCACACACAGGATGAGCCTTTATTTCACAAAGCAAGGCAGACGATTCTGAGAAGACCAGCAGGCCTCAGCCCATCTACGCTTGCTCTCTTACCATCCTGCTGAACATTTCTGTCTATGTTGTCTGCTACTTTTTCTAGGTGCTGGAGTCCACTTAAGAGAATCCTTTCTCCATTTGTGTCTTGTCTTTCGTTTCTAGCCCCAGGGTGGTCTTGTCAGCAAACCTGTATTACATTCATCCCCTGATTCTTATGCATGGAACATCATGATTGATCATGAGAAAAGGGGACAGATGATGTTAGGCTGTGCATTTCACTGAAGTCCTAGCATAAGCATGTGCTAGGTTAACACAGGTCAAGCTAACCTGGGGCTCTCCTCGAGTCCACTTGCTGCCTATGGGTGCACCTCCTCCACATACATAGGAGTGCCGTGTGAGGATGAGCCAGAGGCAAGAGGCTGCTTTACAGAGGAACTTACGAGCCTTTGAAATATGTGCTCCTCAAGCGTTCCAAGTATCCCCTGCTCATTCTGCTTTTCTGCCACTTGTGTAAGCATGCAGTGCCTACCCTGCTCCCACAGAAGTGAACAGGAGTTTACTGAACACTCCCTCAAGCCTCACTCCAATTCCTCACACATAATACCTGTTCTCTTTTCCCAAATGGCATCATAAACCCCTAAGGGTCCTGTGACTCAACTAAGGTTGTGTAGCTCACAAGTAGCAACATCTGGACCTGGTGTGCATGAGCGAAATCTAGAGCTCTTCCCTCCTCAGCTGGCGAGTGTGGCAGTGACTAACAGTATCACGTGTCACAGACTGATAGGGTAGAACCATTGCTCTTTAGTCATCCGAGGCAGACAAAGGTTGGCTTGTACAGCTCTAAGCATTCTCTTTGTTCAAAATGATCACTCTAGCAGTTTAATCTATTAGCACAGGCTTACAATTGTTCTCCGCAGCAGAAATAATATGGCTTTCACAGTGTCATTACCCCCTGAGACGGATACTCCATTTCCCCCAATGCTGTATCTAACATGTCTTTCAGCTAAATTATTAGCAGCACAGATAGCTTAACAGAAAACCTTAATCCATGGGACTGCATAAATTATTCACGACATCAGGTCCTATGGTCAGTACTTCTGCCTACCTCACACGTTCTAGAATCAGGATTGATTCTAAGTCTGCTAGTGACCTACCCTTGCCAGATCTATTGCTGTTGGAGAGCAGCTACCTGTGGGGACCCTGTTTCCTCACCTTCATCTGCTCTGCAGCATGAGTGGATATTTTGCAGGATGCCATGTCATCCAGGGGCTCCCAATCACTCCACTATTTTCATATTCCTCACCCGTCCTTCCTTCTCGCCCTTCTTCAGCTCCCTTTTCCACTGTCTATATAAAATCTGTCCCCAGGAGGTTAAATCCTCTCCTTCCCAACTTTCAAGAATGTCTGTGATATCCCTCTTGCTTACAGATCCTCAAGGAAGATGCAGCCTTGTGTCACTTCAAAGGCCTTTATGACCCTGAATGGATTTTGTGTTACAGTCCACTTTCAAGTTCTCCAAGTAGACCTATAGCATCTGGTGAGAACAGCAATATTGCTGTGTAGATGCCAGCTTCAGCATCAGTCTTTACCCTACCAATCATTCCCCACAGCATCTGAAGGATCTTAACACCCAAGCCTCAGAGAGTGTGGGGTTCAGGGAAGATGAGAAGCTGCCTGCAAGGCCCTATTTCCCAGAGCCATGGATGGTCCAGTACAGGATAAGGCCACACTCAGGTTCCTATTCTTCTGGTGGACATGAGATTCAGATAATTACTCCAACCCAGGACTGTGCCCAAAGGGCATCAGGTGGTGGGACCACCATGCAGCCTCTTCCCTAGTCTCTCATCAGTTTCATGGGCTGGATCTCACTTTACTATCTCTTTAATAAGAATACACTGAAAGGCTCCTCTGTCAAAGTGTTTCATGTCTCAGAAAAAAAGATGCCCACAATCAAATCTCAAGGACCAACAGCACAGTCCCCTGGACTGGACACAATCTACATTGTATCCTTAGCACCCAACACTGGCCAGGAGAAAAATATGAGGAGGTACCCTGTCCTACAGAAAGACCACAGAAAAGAGGCGGTCCATTGGAAGCCTGCAGAAAGTACTGCTTCCTCTTGGCAGCTCTTGACCTTCAGAGTCTCAACCTAAGCACAAGTTCTTCTGTTGGAGACTACACCAACGACTACCTCCTGGGGCATCAAAACAGCCCAGAGACACAGTCAAGGACACAGACATATGGCAAACAAGGAAAATTAATGGAAGGAAAAGTTGTAGCTCATGGCTAAATCCCAGCAGCAGCAATGAGGAAAGGAGAAAACATTCTCACTAGCTGGCATTGATAGGAACACTCTTTAAATCCACCAAGGACCACAAAAAACAGGACACATCTGCAGTATACCTTCACCCAGAGCTCTCAAAACAGTGTGCAAACAACTCCTTGGCACCAGATCCTACACACCTGTGCTCATGGCCGCATCCTCATCGGCACCATCTACTAAAATAAGTTTGAGCACAGTCCCAATGGGGCGTTGGAACTGCCAGGCTTCATACAAGGGAAGTTGGACCGAGCATGGTACATAAATAAATGGTTAAAGGAAGATGAAAAATATTTCAGCTGGGCAACAATGAAAAGAAACCAGAAGGGGAGGTATTGTCTTATCATATACTTAGTTTATATCTCTGAATAAATACAACCAGGAGTAACCTACTAGTACATTCTGCCCTCAGGCCCAAGCATTAGGGCCACTGAAGACTTGGAAAAAAGACAAGTGGATTCAATTCAAGGATCAAGGATCTTAGGTGAAGGGTCTTATCAGGATAGGGACCCTTATGTATGCCTTTCAAGAGACAGAAAGTCAAGCCCACCATCATCTCAGCCACTGCTGTTGCCATGCCAGGGGACTGTACAACTTGGGCATCCTTCACTTTTCAGATAACCTGAGCCGGGTTCCTTTCTATTAAGCCATGCCTTGGAATACAGCTCTCTAGATGTCATTAGTGTCCATGATAAGGAAGTACATGGAGCTGCAGCCCAACAAATGGACGAGACCACGTTGTGCTCTCTTTGCTTTGTCATTGCTGTTGCTTAGGATTGGTTCTCAAGACTTGCTGAGAACCCTGTGATGGGGAGAAGGTCCCAGGACTCTGAGTGCCAGCAGGAGGCAGACCATGTTCAAGACATTCCTAGGAACACAATGAACCCTCTTCATGGGCAGAGCTATTAAATAAGACCCAGTATGGGAGACATAAAGAATCCGAAACCCAATCTCTCTCTCTCTCTCTCTCTCTCTCTCTCTCTCTCTC
>NW_021604669.1:6424442-6476448 GCF_004785775.1 Grammomys surdaster | reverse complement strand
GAGAGAGAGAGAGAGAGAGAAAGAGACTCTGTGACAAAATATGGGAAGGAAGTTGGGTTTGCATATATATACATGTGTATATGTAGGGAACTGTGTATATGTGTGTCTGTTGTGCTAGTTAGTTTTAACCAAGACTATAGTCATCTGAGAGGGGGAACTTTAATCAAGAAAATGCCTCCAAGTCGGGTGGTGGTGGCACATGCCTTTAATCCCAGCACTTGGGAGGCAGAGGCAGCCAGATTTCTGAGTTCGAGGCCAGCCTGGTGTACAGAATGAGTTCCAGGACAGCCAGTGCTATACAGAGACACCCTGTCTCAAAAAACCAAAAAAAAGAAAGAAAGAAAGAAAGAAAGAAAGAAAGAAAGAAAGAAAGAAAGAAAGAAGGAAGGAAGGAAGGAAGGAAGGAAGGAAGGAAGGAAGGAAGAAAGAAAGAAAGAAAGAAAGAGAGAAAGGAAGGAAAATGCCTCCAGAAGATTGAGCTGTAGGCAGACAAAACTGTGGGGCATGTTATTTATTCGTGACTGATAGCAAAGACCCAGCCCATTGTGGGTGGGGCCATTCCTGGGCTGGTTGTCCTGGGTTCTCGAAGAAAGCAGTCTGAGCAAGCACACTGAGAAACAAGTCAGTAAGCAGCACTCCTCCATGGCCTCTACACCAGCACCTGCCTCTAGATTCCTGCACTGCTTGAGTTCCTGTCATGACTTCCTTCAGTGGTTCCCCTCAGGCCTTGTGGACAGTGTTGGCTCACCTGAGCTAATGAGGTCCTCAACTAGTTACAGGTGATCCATCATTTAAAGCAGGAAGTTTCCTGTGCCATGATCTTTCTCAGTCATAGCTTCCTGAAACCATATCATAAAGCCTGGGCTTCCTCTAGAACTGAAAAAGACCTTTCTGTCCTGACTCCTTCCTCTGCTCTGCCTCCACACTGAACTCTGGTCCCTGTATGCACGCACACTCTTGTCTCTTGATAACACCTGCCCTGTTCTTCCTGCCTCACTCACCCTTTTTGAGAAGATCCTATCTTGATCTTTAGAGCTCCAATTTGTGTCCTCTCTTCTAAGAAGTCTCACAGGCTCCTTGAACTTATATTTCCATGTGGCTTCAGGCAGTAAGACCAGATTTTCACCCAGTGGGTGGGTCACATCATTGATTGAGCTAACCCTAAGATGTCAACTAGTCTTCCAAGCTAAGAGAGTAGAACCTATACTATTCACTTCCTAAATACAGATGCTCTCCCTCTCTTATTAGCATACTGCTCCTGGTGTTTATAATGCTCCCAGACCTGATCTTCTCTCAGCCTTGCTGGTAGCTGGTGGACCCATGGTGGACTCAACTCCAATGGCAAGAGAGAAACGTAAAATGGTTCCAGCATCCTTCTGAGCCAGGACTCAGAAGTATAGAGTTGGTGTCAGTGAGCTGACACCCACACACCAACACTTTCTTAGATTCTCAAGGCCACCTAGCTGGCCTCTTTGGCTTGGAGCCTTCCTCCACTTTGAGATTTAGCAGTGTGGGGAATGGGTATCTTGTTCCTGATGTCACCTCTCTGGCTCTAGCATCATTCTTTATCCTTCTTAAACAGGTTAACGACAAGACAGCCAGCTGTCCATCTTAAATCCAGTTAAGTTAGCACTGTTTTGCAAGTAGATGCAGCCACACATACGCAGGTTTTATATTGTGGCAGAAATTTCCTGCCCAGTGTATTTACAGCAGAGCCCTGTCTTTGGACAGGGAAGAGGGAGGCAGGGCTAGGAGTTGGGAGGAGAAAAAAAACACAGAAGGAGAGTAGAGATCATGGCAGATGTTACCCTCATGTCTCTAGCAATCTCAGGTAGTTATTCATATCAAGGTTAGATAATTGGGATAACAATTCTAATTGTGTGGGCATCTTGTGTATTGAGTATTTGCTGGTATATAAATCTATTTGGTTTATCTATAAGCTTTATAGAGTTTTACTTCACTGGGTTACTAGGAAGTGGGTCTGCCAACAACCAGGTGGTTATGGCTGTGAAGAAACCAGCAGGCACCAGGGATGAGCAAACCAGAGTTAGAAACACAGTGACCAGTTGGTCGCTACAGGCGGAAGTTGGAGAACAGCCAGGCGGAACCAGGCAGAACCAGCTCCGGCCCTGCTGGAGAGTTGGTGGGCCAAGAGTAGTGGCTGGGAAGTCTGAGGGATCATTTCTAATATCTCCCACAACAGGTGACACCTACTGTGGGTTACCAATTTGTTGTGCTAAATCTCCAACCCAAATAAGCCCGATCAAAGAAAACACAACTCAATAATTATGAATACAGGTTGCATGCCTAGATTGGGCAGATTTATCATTATACTACTCTATTCCCCATCTAGGAGATCCCTTATAACTTGTAGTTTTTCCAGGCCACTTGCTTCTCCTCCACTGTCCTTCCACCTCTTTCTCCTCCACTGTCTTCTCTCTCTCCCTTTCCCCCAAACTTCCACTCCACCTCCCCTTCTACTGCCCAATCACTGGCTCTAGCCTTTACTTTACAAATTAAAGTGGGCAGAAGGTTCACAAGAAGTCACCTGTATACCAGTTCACTCCTGGTCTGCAGCCCCTCCCTGGAAAGCAGAATTAGCATCAAAGTACAAGACCAGGGCTATCCACAACACTGTATCTACAGAGGAACTATTATCTTGCCAACCTCTGAATCTGTGTGTGGTTGTGGCTGAGTACTCACACTGTTTTATGATAAACAAGTCTATTTACTTTGCCTTAGTATACTTAGAACACTAGACTGGTTTTGTTTCTTTTGGTCATGTGCATATGGGTGTCTTGGGTAGTAAAATCAATATGACATAGTATCTACCATTCAATGAAACTTCTGTTGGTGACTGAGACTCATCTGCTCTCCTAGCAGCCAAACCTGCTACTTATTAGCTAGCCCTGCTTGTCATTAAAAGAACAAACCGGGCCTGGGGCTGATCCTCAGAGCCTTTATCTTATTGACACTTCACCCCTGCCTGACTCATGTCCTGGTGCTCAGTTGTTCCCACAGATACTCTTCAAGATAGAAAGAAAGGATGTAATGAATGTTTTCATCTAAAACACACTGACTCCCAGGTTGGTCAGAGCTACTTCTCAGACAAAACCAAATGAGCAAGCAGCCTGAAGTTATGTGGCATATCCCATGCACATTTTGGCCCTGGAAAGGAGCATACTCCTCCCAGCAGTTAGAGTCTCCCCACTGTTTGGGTGATCACCAAGCCATTGCTTCCCCTGTACTCCCAGAAGAGAGGTAGATCTGTCTCATGAGAGTTACAGCGGGTACTCTCCCTGTCACGACCTAGCTTAGGAGTAAGGTCCCATGCATTGGAAACAGAGACATTATAAATGCAATCCCACATTTATTGAGGAAAGATAAAGGATAAATAAATGTGCATTGTGGGAAAACATCATAAATTTCTAGCTCTAGAAATATATATATTTATATACAAGACCAAAATGGGGTACTGCTATCCACAAGAAACTTGTACATATACCAAAAATATTCACAGACAGGAAGAAGCCATTCCTGAAGATTGAAAGCCCTTTTAAAGGGACAGAATGCAAAGATGGAAGAAAGCCATGACTCTCCCCACACCAGGCAACCATCTTTCACAGGGGAGATGGCATGTTGCCTCCTCCGCTCACCATTTTTCTCTTAGTAGTACACAGATAGCTGATACTTTACATAGTCCAAATTCACATTGTCACAGCAGCTTGCTAATATCTGTTCCCAGTCCCTAGAGCAATCCCCAGGATCTCAGATGCTGGATCTCAAGGTGAGCACAGAACCACAATTGTATCCTGTGTTTGAAGCATAGGGCAGGCTCTGATGCAAAATGTCATGTGTTTAGAAAAGTTTGTCTACTGGGGCTACCTGACTCAATCTGAATGGGAAGGACCAACTGTCTTTGAGAAGGAATTTGGTAAAAGGAAGAGAAAGGTGGTGGGCAGGCGTCTTCCTGGCCTCTGAATCACAGTCTTCCTGAAGATGCTATTTTGCTGTACTTTATGTTCAGCACGCACAAGTGCACATCACTGCCAGGATCTTCCCACAGGGCCTCTCCAGCTTACAGATTTCAGACATACAGCCCAGTAAGGCTTTGCCTCTAACAGCAACCCTTCAGGTCAGAGAATCACTTCCTATAGCCCTACAATTCCTCAAGAGAAAAGATCTCCACCTTACCCACCCAGTCTCTCCAGAGCTCTACATGCACAGCTCTCAGTGGCCACTATTTTCTCAGCCTGGTGGATAGGGGCTGGAATCAGGCCTTGGCCAGGACTGTCCCTGCCTTTTGTTTGACATTCTAAGGATGCTTCTCTGTCAGCAGGAGTATTGGTTACTTTTCTGTTGTTGTGATGAAATACCATGACGAAGAGCAACTTAAAAACAAACAAACAAACAAAGAGTTGATCTTGGCTCCCATTCACAGGCTCACCTCTCTTCACTATTTCTCCTAGAGAAGGGAGCTCTAACTCTAGATCTTCCTGCTCACAGTCACCACCCACTCCTTTTCACTTTGGTACATGCCCCTCAGCATCAGTCACATCAAATGAGTCCCTGCGTTAGCTTGGGCTGCTGTAACAGAGCACCTTAGACCAAGTGGCTTATGAACAGCAGGAGTGTATTTTTGTATTTTTCTCACTCAGAAAGAACAGAAAAGGAAAGGCTGGCACCACAGTCCCAACATGGCTAGGGTCTAGAAAGGACCATGTTCACCACAGCACATGCTGACTTCATGTAAGCTTATGGTTGAAGGAGTGTGAAGGAGTTTTGAGGCCTAATTTAATGCCATTAGTCTCATTCATGAGTGTTCCATCTCTATGACCTACTCTCTTCCCAAAGCCCAACTTTCAAAAGCTACTATCGCATTTGGGGTTAAATTATAACATGCATTCCGAGATTCAGACATTCATTCCATAATGGCCTCTCCCAGGGAGGACTGTCTTTGTGAAAATAACTCAAATTGACTCAACATGAGGTTGTACAGGAGCCCACAGGCATGTGTTAATTTAGGTTAATGTAATTGTTTTTCTTCTAGGATGAGCCACACAACAAACTCCTGAGAAACAGGTGGGTCTAGAGAGGCAGCTCCATGATAGTGTATTTGCCCAGCCTAGGAAGGTTCTGAGTTCAATACCTAGCATCGCAAAAGATAAAAAGAAAAAAAAAAAGTCCCATTTTATCTTGCTGAGACTCCCAGTATGGAGCCTAGATAAATGCTTGCTGCCTGCTGAATAGAATCATCACAAGAAAAACATTCATAATTGAATTCTACACATACAGTAAGGAGTTAAGGAGTTATGCTGTGTCTGTAGTGCCAAGAGCTAAGATACTGCAGTCTTAACATACACCAAGCCCAGGGCCAACTGCTTCATTTACATAATCTATTCAATGGCCCCACTGGGGAGATTCTATTATTTTAAAATATTACAGAGAAAGAAAATGAAGTTCATTGAGAAGTACTTTTCCAAGGTCATGAGCTATAAAGAGACAGATCTGGGGTTCAACCAGGCATTCTTTACCTCCCATTTAGGTACCTGCATGAGCACAATACTCATGTTGTGCCAAGGGAGACCCAGCCACTGTGACACACCCTAGCTTGACACCCATGTCACAGACTTTGTGGAAAGCATGCCTTTGTGATTTCCACGCAGCAAGACACCTATAGCCTGCCTGGAGATGATAAGACTGCTCAGTAAATGCACTCCAGCCCAGATAGCTCAGCATCCTTGATTCTGAGCTCAGTCATTATTACAAATACACATGATGCCTGGGAAAGGAGCCAGGTCCTGAGTCGGGTGCTTGAGAGCCCAGGGACACATGGGAGACTAAACCTCTACCTACTGTTACAGACCTTCAGTGTGATAAGAACTATCCATACATCCAGCCATACTAGGTTATGGTTTGAACAGTCTCTAAGAACTGGATGAAGAAGAAGGTCCTGCTGCCTTTCCACATTTCATTACTGCTCAGAAAGGGAGGAGAGCTTCTTGCAGGATGGGTCTCCTTGCAAGGAGTAGTTACTGAGAGCAAACTGAGTATTCTTCCAGATGAAGCCCTTCCTGGGCAAGCAGGAAGTCCATATATGCCTGCAGACTATTCTCTGGCCAGGGCCCTATAATGGCAGATTACTGCACACAGGTCTAATGTTAACATAGAGTATTTGGTTCTTAGTTGACTATTCAGTGACTATACCCATCATCTATATTGCCTAAGAAATTAATACAAAGGCAGTGGCTTATAACAACCCTAACTCCCCTGACCGGAGTTGTACAGGTGGGTGTCACTAACCAGAGATGCTCTTGATTTTATGGACCACAGATCTTATTAGGCCTCAGTGACCAAGCTTCCTCCTCTAGAATCTACAATGTCACCTAGCCACAAAGCAGCACGGTCACTTATATTCACAGGTTCTAGATGACCGTGCCCCATGGATTAAGAGGTCCACTAAGGGCTTACTGAAAGCTCACCACCAGGAAGAGGCCATGTCATACAAATAGGCAGCTCTTATCCTGGGCCATGTCTATATCTGATGTAAAAGCCTCAAAGTGAGAATCAGTTCAACAGGAGAGGAAAAAAAGGCAGCCATAGGCTGGTCCATACTAAGCAAGGAATTGGGGTTGGAGGCAAATCGGCAGGTGGCCTTGGAGTTAGCGGGACCACAATGAGGTCCTAATTTAAGTTTATGAGCACACCCTAGGTTATCAGAAGAGTTCTAAGAGCTGGAGAGGTGCATAGACTAACTCGGGGTGTATGGCTAGACCAGTGATTATATGTCTAACACACTCCCAATGCCAGCACTGCTGCACTGGAGATGATGAGCGAGGACTTAGACAAGAGCGGCAGCCGTAGGCAAAGGAAGTTTTTCAGGCATCGTGCACAGGTGGAACTTTGAAGAACATGCTGGTAGATAGGTGACATACAGAGGGCAAAAGGAGCAAGGTGAGTAACTCCAAGGCTACAAAATCAATGTCTACGTGGCACATTTGGTTTGCTTAGGAAAACAGAGAAGAGGAGGAAGGGGTAAGAAGTAGATGGTTTGCACTGTGGGAAATTCCTGTGGTCGGGATGGGGGGGGCTACTAGTTCAGGGGGAGCCCACAGCAAAGGGCTAAGCCAGAGATGTACTGTGTGGGGACAAATCCAAGAAAGGCCACTTCATGTAGTATCTCCTATTTTCTCCTCTCAAGGGAGAACTGCCCTGACCTTATCTCCACATCTGAAATAGACTCAGTGAGTTCAACCATCCACATACTTTCCCAGAGTGAAGTTGCAGAAAGAAGGGATGGGACTAAGGAAAATTTATCAGCAGGGATAAGGATGAGGGGCTGGAAATAGGTACCAAGCAAATTGTAATGAATGACTGTACCAAAACTCAAGTGGAATTCTGCAGCCTGTAGGGGACCACAGTAGGAAAAGTGGAGCTTAGAGAAAGGGAGGGAGAAGCAATGCTCAGCAGACGGGCATCTTCACCTCTAATGGTGAGATGTATGGGAACACTGGCATCCTCAGCTCCAAAGGAGGGATATACAGGGAAGGGTACCATAATAAGACAGACAGAAGCCTTTATTCAATTTCTGCAGACCATTTCTCATATGTCTAGAGTTATATTATGGGGCTTATTCTTACTTCTAAGATTTCACAAAGAAATGGACTTTTCAGCAACTACCAATGCATGAGAGGGCTCAGCAAGTAATAAAAGAGCTTAGAGAGGCAGCCATTTGGCATGTCAGCCGTCAGACAGTATGCTGGGGCAGAACTCTGAAAGAAATGTCATTTAGGAAGAAGAAAGAGAAGAGGTTTGAAAGGCTAGAGGAGCGCTAAGGAGGGTCTACAGAGGACAAAGGTGGCACTAAGTAAGAAGAGAGGGTCAGCTGTTCTTCTGTCCCAGCATCTGTATGCTGAAGGCCACAGTTGAGCAACAACACAAGTGCCCTGTAAAGACAGCACAGTATGGACGTGTTCTAGGAAGCTACCTATGCAAATGTTAAGAGCCTGATAGGATTAAAGATGGCAGGGACTTGTGATCAAATCAATTTTATGGCAAAGCTCCCGAGGCAGGAGCCAAAACCCATTGACCAACCAACACCAAACCACGAGGTGAGAAGTCTGTCACAGAGAGCACTATGATGGTGCAGCAGGAAGAACAGTCATTTTCACCAAGGATTCAAAGAATGGGAAATGCAAGCACTCAAAAGAGCAGGAGGCAGGAGGATCAGAACAAGTCCCTAGCCAGTCAGGATTAGAAAGTGAGATCCTGTCTCAAAGAACAAACTAAACTAAACCAAACATGCAAACAGAAGAGTTGGGAACTAGATAATAATAGTAAAACTTGGCTTGGAAGTATCTGCTGGAATCCTGAAGCATTAGATTCCCAGAACCCAGCAAGTGTTTACTCTCTGTCCCTGTGACAGTCACTGGCCTGAGTATCTACAGATACAGACACACACATACATAAAAATGCACACATTCATATTTCCTTAATATTTTACAAAAAATCCCTTAGATAAACTAAGACGACAGAAGCCATAATGGGACTGAAAGGGAACAACACAAGCCAGCATTTTGTTAATGGTGTAAGAAGATTAAGCAGCTGTTACCTGTGGTACGCATACCAGACCAACATGAAGTCCCACCAGCCGAGGAATGGGAAACAAAAATAGAGTCAGGGCCAGGCTTTTCATTTCTAACCCCTTGGCTATCTTGAACCTGAGGAGAAACTGTTTCCAGCTCTGCACAAACAAAACTGTCAAATTCCATTATTTCATGTCATTTTCACTGAAGGGACAACAAAGAAAAAGAAAGCTAACTTTCTTGAGGTCAAGGACAGAGGAGAAGCCTCACCTTGAACCACCTTAAGGTCCTTCAGCTGCCAGATATCCTTTATACCATGTAGGGTTCTTGGGCTGGCCTGCTTGACACACTATTACAATAAAATAGAAGAGAATGGTTTCTTTAAAATGGTCATGAAAATAGACTTTGAAGCCACTTCTTCTAAACCCTTTCCCATATGGCTCAGTCCATAATCTGGCTACAGTCTCAGGTTATGCTCAGCTTCATGAGCTAAGGCAAGAGGCCAGGCTGGGCTCTCTTTGCAGGGTGCACAGGATCTCGGGCCAGGGGCTGCACTTGGAAGTTCCTCTGAAGAGCAGCTTCTCTTAGCACACCATCCAGATGTGTGCTATGATGGTGACAGTGGGCTTGGCAAGCGTGAAAACTGGGGACATATCACTTTTAATTTGTGCTATACTTTGGAATGTCTCCAAAGACTCATGCCTGGAAGATCTGGTCCACTGGGGTAGTGCTGCTGTGGGAAGGTAGAAGCTTTAGGAAGTATATATATAGCCTTGCAGAAGAAAGTGAGATTACAGAGGCAGCTCTTAGATCTGAATATTTAGATTTTTCAGCCCTTCCCACTCTCCTGGTGGGGCTCAGGTGCCACGAGGCAGGAGCTTTGCTTCACTATGTACTTTTGGCCCAAATGATGTGGCTGAAATAGCACAGAGTGAAACCCCTGAAACCATGAGCCACAGAACATATCCCTCATAAGCACCACATAATGAGCAGGGCATGGTAGTGCATGTCTATAATCCCAGTGCTAGAAAGTAAACACAAGAAGATCCCAGGGACTTTCTGGTCAGCCAGTAAAGCCAAACAGAATCCCAGATTCAGTGAGAGACTCAGTCCCAGAAAAGGTGCAGAGTTATGGAGGAGGACATGCAGTATCAACCTCTGGCTTCCATAGGTACACATGTGGGCACACCCACCCACTAAATTCTCATGCATGCATATGCACATACCACACACACATATTAAAGAGTAAGTCCATATAAAACCTAGAATCTATTTGGACCCTGTAAAATAAGGACATAAAACAGACAATTCTACCTTAAAAGATATAAAATTATGGCATGCAACAGGAATTTCAAACGTTGCTATATGTCCTCATGTGCTTTTATGACAAGGAAGCTTTCTTTCTCTTCAGTATTGATTAACAGGAGGTGATCGGAAAATCAATACATGAAAGCAACAGTGCAAGCAAAACTAGTCAGTATTTGTTGGTCAATTTCTCTGTGTCCTGACTTGGGTTGTAGCAAGAGGAAGTCTTCAATACTGCTGCCCTATGCTGTGCTCCCGATGAGAGGCCACACTGGGTGTCCCAGCAGGGGTGGGGGCAGGACTCCATCAATGCTTCAGCAGTCTCATTAGCACACGTGATTTCCTGACTGAAAATATCCCAAGCCAGTGCTTAATTAAAGAAAAAGAATCAATCAACCCAATAAAAGCAGCCGAAGTAAATGTAAATGATGGAATAATTTAATCAGAGGACAGACATTCCTTCACCTGTAAAAGCTTGAGATATTTCAGTCCTCTGCTACAGGCCTGGGCAGGTTAACATCTGTCTATCTGGCCATCCATCCACCCATCCATCCACTCACCCCTCCCTCACTCCATCCCTATATTTCTATTCATTATGAACCACAGCAGAAAGGGAGGCTCAGCCTGGTACAAGAGATGGTGATGATGCCACAAACATTCTTGGGTACATTTCCAAATGTCGCCCCACATGAGTGTGTTCCCAGTTCCACTTGCAGCTCTAGGTCAAAGTAAGAAAGAAGATTCTTCTGGAGCACCACTGTCCCCTCCTCCTGTGCAAATCTGGACTTGCTTATACTAGTTGTATTGATGTACTTCTGCCTTCTCCTCTGCTGGGTTGACAGTCCAATGGAGAGAGGCATATTTAAGCAGAACTCTAAATTTGCAACCACATGTATAGCAGCACTGCCTATGACACTCACTAATTCACGTCCCTGAGTAGCAGTCAGTCAACATTCTTAATAGAAAGAAGATACCAGCTGACAATAAGCTGCACCTTCTGAAGTCTCAGCATTCACATGTACAAACCAAGCAACGTACTCCCAATACTTCCCTAGTGAGACCCTGGGCCAGTTAGTACCAGATCTACTTTAAGATCCCACATACCAGGATTTAGTGAGGCATTCCAGAAGAAGATATTTATAGAACAATCTGAAGTCTGAAACTTAGCAAATGCCAGGAAAAATCAAAAAGCTAGAATGTGTATCTTCATTCAAGATACTATAGAGCAAGGCATTCTTTATTTTTTTTGGAGAAGACAGCAACTTTTCTATCTCAAATATTTATCAGCATACACATGTATTCCCATGTCTTATACATGGATGTATAGGCATTTGAAATAAAATATTTTTATTTTATTTTATTTTATTTTTTTAAATCAAATCGTAATTTTTACTTATTCACACAGGGGTAATCGTAATTTTTACTTATTCACACAGGGGTTATAAACACAAAAAGGCAGGACATGGGGAAGGGGATGACACCGAAGTGTGGGTGTTCAGGGGGAGTACAGATATCTTTCAGAACAGGGTATCGGCTGGGTGAAGCTTCAGGGGACAGGTCGCTATGACTCTGCCTATGATTCACTTGTCCTTATCTAAGTTCGTATTATCTGCCAAGACTACCTATTTACAAGGTCTATGACTACTCACACTGGTAAATTTCCACAAAAGCTGCCTGTTTAAAATAGCTTATAGCCATCTGTTTCAATGTTTTCCCACAGAAACCCAAGACTTGGTGGTAGTATGCATGTATGACAGGCCTATTGCTGATTTTAGGCCTATGGCTGATTTTAGGCCTTCAGTGTATAAGCAGGGCTGCCCCTGACATCTCCTCCCTTCTCTAAGCATAAAAGGGCTGTTCGATTCTAATCTTGCAAAGTCGGGCTAGAGGCCTGACCTCCAGTAATTAAAGGGGACTTTGTAATGGCTCCAGTCCCCCTGTTGTTGTCCAGTGAGGCATGAGGGCCATACCCGTCCCGATGTCTTTTTCCTGGAGAGGGGATACTTTTGACATCAACCCCTATGCAGTCAGGCTTGTCCCTCAGGGAACCCAGAGAGATATTTTTAACTATTACTTATATTCCCTTGCAGTGCTTAGCCTCGAAGCCTAAACAGGAATTCAGATCCTCAGTCAGAGGGGGTTCTGGGTGGTCCCTCTCTGCTTGGTCTAGGGGCGGAAGTCCCCTGTTTTAGGTTGGGTGGTGATGGGTTTTGGGAACACCCTGGATAGAGTAACAACCTCATCTTGAGTCTCATGGTCCTCCATAGCTAACTTATGATAATGTATCTGAATAGATTTTGCTACCAAATTATCTATCTGTTGTTTCACAAAGTTAGTCAACCTATTTAAGGCCCAGGGACCAAAATGAGTAAGCAAAAATAACCCAATTAATGGTCCCAAGATGGGAGGAAATAGGGTTGACAACCATGGAGAGGCTGAAAACCAATTCTTGTACCAGCTCTCATCTTCCTCTTTCTCTCTCTGTCTTTTCTCAGGGCCTTCTCTCATTCATCTTTCTGGTGTCCAAGTTCTGTCCAAGACCTGGAGAGAAACTTCATTATGGAATAAGGGTTCCAGGACACCCACTTCAAATAATCCTTTACAGGACATCTTGTCTCTAGATCAAGAAATCCAGTGTTATTGTCCCTGTTATATGTTGTAACTGTTTGACCAGTTTACTAATACGTATTTTGTTTATAATGCCAGGAAAACATGTTAAGTTTTCTACCATTAAATTTGACTTTCCTATTCAAAAAATATATATATAAGAAAAAAAGAAATCCAGTGTTAAACCAGAAGTTCCTGCTGCCCCAGAGAATTATGTGGCATGAAATTCATGTGATGTACCATGCACTGCGTACAGTCATGAAAACAACAGAGAGATAGCCACTCTTAATCCCAAAGGCAGTTAGTGTTAGCCAGGGCACATGAAAGCACATATCAGAGAGCACATATCAGAGCCATTGTAAGAAGTGTCTTCATTAGTGCAAAGAAGTGTGTGTGCGCGCACACACACACACACACCCTTTAAGTTAAATGTTTCATGTTTCCTTCTTATTTTAAGTCAGAAAAAAACTACACTAATTTTACATTTAAGTTTGGACAGCTTTAGTAGCCCATGCCTCAAATTTCGGAGACATCTTGCCCAACAAACCTTTGTTAAAACATCGTTCAGTCCACACTTGCTGGTCCCCCTCCGGTCGTGCTATACGTACTGGGTCTGCATTTGCTCAGCATTTTACATCCTTCATGGAACACTACCTTATTTCTACTTAATCCCCTTCCACAGAGAGTAGCCACCCTGACGGCAAGCACTGGTTCCTTCCTGAAACTCCAGCACTACAGTACTGATGACAACAGCAAGTACTTCATAAATATCCAGTGATTCATAAAAGAACAGACAGCCAGGCAAAAACCTAAAATCTCTATATAAACTTATTTTATGCATTTTAAGTATATGGTTTCCTGGTTCTGGTGTGCTTACTGGTTTTGTTTTATACCTTTAATGTAGCTGAGTAAAGTACTCTTAAACATTGAGTAGATAGTGAAGAGGCAGGTATGAGTGAACAGAGAGGAACTGACTGTGGCATTTGCTGTATATTCTAACAGACTGGTGGTGTCACTTCTGACGACACAGGAGAGAAGGAGCGGATGAGAGAAGTCCCAGGACAACGTGGTAGAAAAACCTTTCTTTCTAACTCATCATTTTCTCCCTCTCCTGTGCGAACATAAAGTGATGATGTCTCTCTTTTAAAAGGACACTCTATGGGCAAATATTCCTGGGCATCTCTGGCTAGACTCATGCTTCCTACTAGTTTTCTTCTTAGGAGGTTCTCAGTATGCTCATTTGCATTCTATGATTCTCTGAAAAGAAATGAAGAGTCTCCTCAGTGCTTCTAAAACACCTGGGTGCTTTCTCTAAGACATCTGTACAAACAGAGCCACTCAAGACACAATCCTGTAATCCAAGAAGAAGACCGATTTTATTTTAAATTCTACTCTAGGCAAGCTGAAGTTGTGAGGAAAATGAAAGGGGAAAGATAGGTAGTGGCTTGAGCAGACAAATACTCCTGAGCAGAGGGTCCTCACCTGCTTTACAACAGTCACTGTCCCAGGCGCCATGGCAACCACAGAGGCCACAGCAGCAGCATCATGGGTCTCCGAACCCAGTTCAATGATCTGCTGCAGGATATTCACAGCTGTGGGGTCAAGTCGATCACCTTTGGGAAAGAAGCAACAGGACACCATTAAGTTCTCTGCACTGAATGGCAGCCAAGGGCAAACTGGTCCCTAGACATGAAGACTATGGAGGGAGGGGGGGTAATTCCAGAGTGTTCACGGATTCTCAGAAATCACTTACTCAGACAAGAGTACTTTGCAGCTCACTACATATTTCCTGCAAGAACTGCTCAAGGCCTGACTGAAAACATAAGGGGATGGCATGATGGTATAATCACTTGGGCACAAAAAAACAGAGATATGCCTCAGGCCATTGGGGCGGTGGCATCACAAACATGGAAGTGAAGTCCAGACGAACTGGATCTTGATGTGGTTACACAAACTGCCCTTCCATGTCACAGCTGAGGATTGCCAGCTGACAGGCTCAGTTTCTCCTAAGGGACAATAGATGGGCAGTGGAAGCATGCTGAGTGACAGGCAGGACACCCAAGAATGTCTTACTTGTTCAGCCAGTGGGCTTCTCAACTATAAACCTATTTTAGTTTGCTGTTGTTTTAATATTGTCAAAAGACAGGGGCTCACATCACCAGGGCAGCAACTTGGCACACCCTTCCTGCCCTCTCCCACCATCTGCTGCCCATCTGTAATCCTCCAGAGCACACCCTCATCCCGATCATTAATTTACTAAAATGGAAATTACAGCTTGGTCTCTGTGCTTTGTAATTCCATGATGTGTTTGTCAATGTTTACACCCCCATGCACAGCCTTCTGCAGGCCTTGAGCCAGCACAAATCAACCAGTAAGAGATTGGAGAAAGTATTCCACATGGTCAGTGCAGTGGGTAGAACTGGCCTGAGATGGAGGAGGTGACCTGCACATGCTCCCAATACACCACAGAGCATCCCCGTGTCTACAGTACCCCTGCCTAGACCTGGGGGATGATTCAGATGTGCCTTGCAGCTAAACACTCTAAATTCCACATACAAAAATGTTTACTTTGGTGAGCCACTGAGGTTAGATTTTAATTCTTCCTCCATTCCCCTCCCCACTGATCATTATCCAGCCCAAGCTTTAGGTCAGCCAGGAGTTGTGGTTCCCACTGGGAATACAGATAAAGAAAACAGATAAAGCATAATCCCTCCCTTAATCCTTCCTGGGCTGACAGGCTCCTGAGATCCATGTGTAAGCAAATCGTCCTTACACATGGTATTGGAGGGCAGTTAGGGGACAGTATAGAAAAGTCTGGTGGGATCCCAGTAGGTGACATGCAATGTAAGTGCTGAAGATGGGGGTGAGCTAGGCAGAAAAGTGCCATGAGGGGACCACAAAATAGGACATATACATGTGAGAAATGCAGCCTATGCTAGTAACTGCAGAATTTGGTCTGCACAACACAGCCTAGAGGCAAGAAGTAAAACCAGTAGGCAGCCAGGAGGTAAAGGAGGTGTGGCCTGCTGAGCTACAAAGGTGAAACAGTATCTGAGGCATCATGGGCAGACACTGGTGGGCACATGGGTATGTGTGTATCAACCCTCCAAGGAAAGACACTATTGGGGAAAATGGCCAAATGTTCATGGATTCTCCAGAGAAACACACTGGTTGGCAAGAGGCATGCACTCATGGATGTTCTGAGACACGGGTGGGCAAGAGAGCATGTGTTCTTGCATGCTCCAAGGAAAAGCCTGGTGGGAAGTGGATATGTGCTTATGAACACTCCATAACTCCTTATGGACACGTGACTGCTAAGGGACACGTGAGCATGCATGCACAGATTCTCTAAGGAAACACATGGGTGGGCAAATGGACATATGTACATAGATGCTCTAAAGAAAGACATTGTTGGGTGAGAAGAAATGTGCTTGTGGATGCTCTATGGGAAGACACTGGTGGGCAAATGGGTACGTGATCATGGAAGGTGCAGACATCACTAACCACTGACACAGAAACCCAAGTTCAATCAAGGACTTAGTAATGAGAGTCTTGCTTAACAGCAGGACCTTGACTCTAGTAGAAGAGGAGGTGCTGTGGCCCCAGGTTGCTCTAGCCTGACAGCAGCAGCAGTTCATTGCTCAGGAACAGATGCCCATAGGTGTTTGGATGGAGCTTTCTCAGGACCAGGGATTGAGGATTTCAAGTCAGGACAGGAGCATCCTCTTATTTCCCATTACCATTTGTTCTCACCTAATGTTTTCCCATTAATCCTGCTTCCCTGACTCAGCCCCCAGTATGCATGTGCTCTGGCACTCCTAGAGCTTTGGGAAAACTGTTTCCAAGTACAGTGTCCAGTTTAGAAACAGATCAAAAAATTCAGTCATCACATTTGATTTAAAAATATATCTGGCTTCTTGGGAAAAATGGAGACAGATGAGTGGTCCTGAGCACACAGGTGTATATTGATACTCCTGGGGTGACCCACTGACATCACATCCTATGCCACCCACTGTTATCCCCTGCCTAGACAATCTAGACTCTTGGATAAGACCTGTGGAATAGAGGCCATGAGGAAGCATGAGGTCATAGGTAGGGCTGCCTTGAGTTAAGTCAGGAGAACCAGACTCCAACTCTGTGACCTAGAGGACTCTTAACTAACCATGTGCAGTGGACAGCCATCCACATAGCAATTAAGTAAGAATGGCAAGACTGCCCACATCCAAGGCTGCTCTGGAAATAAGACTGAGCTATGTAGGCCCTACTCTGGCTAGGTTCATTCTGAGGCATTTACAGAGAAAGACATGCTGGTTTATTTATTACATAAAGAGAAGCACAGAAGTGAAAAAGAAAACCAGGTTTGTCCTCACCACTCTCGGAGGTATATCTCAGGTCCTGAAGTGCAGCCACAGCTGCTTGTGTCCCCTGAACATCTTCAGCTTCGGTGATGTAGAGATATTGGGTGGAGGGCTCCTCAGGCGTCTCTGTTGCTGGCTAAATAAAAACATCATGCCTCAGCATCCTTCCAGGAGATTGACAGCAACCCAAAACTCCAGGATGAAAGAAACACATAGAGGAGAACAGCACTTAACATTTCACTGGTATAGCTCCCCTGAAGAGACATCTGCTCCAACAGATGTACTGCCCAAGAGAACAATTTCTCTTGAGGGTCAGGACCTTATTCAGAGACTCTACATGGAAGCTTGATGCCCCCCATGTTCATGGTACAAAGTGAAGCATGCTGTTTACAATGAACACACTCGAGTATGTACTTCTACAGGCTCTTTCTCCTCCCACTGCTTCCAACACTGTCTTTAATCTGCCCCTTATACTGAGGCCTCCAGCCATGCTGCTAACAGAGGCAAAGAAACAGTCATGGGGGAAAATGGAAAAGGAAGAATGCATTGTTACCTAGTACATCAAGCACAGGCCGTACCATACAGTGAGATCCCACAAAACCTTAGCTACTGACACACATCAAATTACTACATAAAGGAGGAGAAAGGACATATTCTGAATCTCAGGATTTGTGGAGGTAGGAGGGGCTAAAGTGACATTCAAAGATATCTTATACCTCAAGGAGAGAAGCAAGGAAAGTGGACAGTCACAGGATCAATATCAATAAAGATCTCTTTCTGAAGAGGAACACAACCAAACCTGTAAGGTGAGAGCCATGAATCTCACCAATAAAGAACAAGAGGCAAACTGTGGCCAACGTTTATAGGAGCCAACATTATGCGCCATTGACATCCCCGAGTAACTGACAGAGTTTCAGAGTAGCATGTAACTGTCCTTTCATAGTCAAGTGGCCAAATTCAGTTCTGTTATACTTGTTTGACATAAAGGAAACACCCAATAAATATCAAATGAATGCAGAAACTATTAAAAAGATCATTTCTCTTTAGAATAGAATTAAGCAATGTACTGGCTGGTTTTGTGTGTCAACTTGACACAAACTAGAGTCATCAGGGAGAAAGGTGCCTCAGTTGATGAAATGCCTCCATGAGAACCAGCTGTAAGGCATTTTCTCAGTTAGTGATGAATGGGAGAGGGCCCAGTCCACTATGAGTGGTGCCATCCCTTGGTGATGATTCTGGGTTCTATAAAAAAGTAGGCTGAGCAAGTCACGTGAAGCAAGTCAGTAAGCAGCACCCCTCAATAACTTCTGCATCAGCTCCTGACTCCAAGATCCTGCCATGTTTGAGCTCCTGTCCTGACTTCCTTCAATAATAGACAGCAATATGAATGTGTAAGCTGAATAAACCTTTTCCTCCCCAACTTGCTTTTTGATCATGGTGCTTTGTTGCAGCAACAGAAATCCTAACTAAGACAAGGTGGTACCAAGATTGTATGATGTTGCTGTGACAGATCAGACCATGGTTTTGGAAGAACCGTGGAAGAATTTTGAAACTTTGGGCTAGAAGACCCATCGAGTGTTAAGAGGTCAATGGGATGTTCTGTGGAAGCTTGGAAGATAAAAATATTGAGAACAGTGCAGAAGATGGAGGCCTGGCTAGTGAAGTTTCAGAGGGGAAGTTCAAAGACTCTATCAGGGCTACTTGCTATTTTAAGATTCTGTCACTCTGGTTAGCTGGGGTTGAAGAATCTGCTTTGGTTAACAAGATACCAGAACTTCTAAAACAAAACTTTGCTGGGATACTCAATGATGGTCAGCTGTAATTAAGAAAAGGCAAGCATCGTTGAGGTGAAATCTTCTGGAAAATGTTTCCCAAGAGTCAGCACACAGAAGCTGTACTCCAGAGGCAAGTAAGTGCTTGTACCTTGAGCTGGCAACCAAGCTTGATAGTGTAAGAGCCATCCACATGGTACTGGTTTTGAAGGCACGATATGGAGAGCAGCTGAGGCTTGGCACTGTGAGAGGCCAGGAGGGGCCAACAGTGAAGGTTCAGCATCAATAGCAGTTGAAGGCCCAGGAATGAAGGGGTCATAAAGTGAAGTAGAGGCTTGGCCGAATGAAGATTGCCTATTGAGGCTATTGGTGAGAGTGCTGCCAAGATGCAGCAGAAGACGCCAGTAGTTTGAGAGATGCCAGTACCATGGGATGACCACTAAGAACATCGGGTGCAGCGAGATGGAGCCTAGAAGACAAGCTGTGTGTGTGTTGCAGAGGGTAGAGCTCGAGAAGTGATCCAAGCCCTTTGGAGGAGTCCAGAAGATCATGAGTGGATCCCAAACATTGGCTGGTTGGAATTTGCTTTTGCTTTGATTTGATTGTGACTATGCTGATTTTTTTCCTCTTGAAATAATAAAGTATTTTGCTGGAACCCACAGTTGAGAGTCAACGACTTCGTATTTTAAAAGAGATTGGCTATTTTAAAGGAATTGAAATTTTAATGTATCAAATTGTATAAAGACCGTAGGACTTTTAGTTATTTATGTTTTTAATGTGTGATCTTGGTGCCATCCCTGGGATGGTGGTCCTGGGTTCTATAAGAAAGCAGGCTGAGGAAGCCACGTGAAGAAAGCCAGGAAGCAGCACCCCTCCATGGCTTCTGCATTAGCTTCTTTAGGTTCCTGCCAGGTTTGAGTTCCTGTCCTGACTTCCTTTGGTGATGAACAGAAATGTGGAAGTGTAAGCTGAATAAACCCTTGCCTCCACAGCTTGCTTTTTATCCATGGTGTTTTGTTGTAGCTATAGAAACCCTTACTAAGACAAGTAGTGCACTACCCAACTATGGACCCAAGTGCCTCAGCTTATGATAGTGCTGCTCTCCTTCTGGGGAACCCAGGTAATGATAACATTCAGTAAGAGCAGTGCTCTCTATAAGGCATTCCTAGGACATAAGTGACGATCCAAACTGCCAGGCAGCCAGTGTGTCATTCCACCGTGGGTCGCCCTGTGTCCAGCTTCCTCCATGTTTAGCTGCCTCACTTTGAGAGGCAAGTGCTTATTTTTGTGTGTACTGTTTAGTGAGGGTCAAAGCCCTACTAATAGTTCTAGACTTTGGTGAAGATACTGACCTAGAGAGTTTTCCAACATGAATTAGTATTCCAATGTCTGTTTCTTTAACAGACAACAAATTCTGCAGCATGAATTTGAGAGTTCTGGAAAATAATCATGGTACCATCTATGGTAATGTGACACTGAACCTGCCATCAGCACCGACCGCACAAAGGACTTGTCTGTCACACACAAACTCCAACATGTTACAGGATTCTCCCTGTCAGCTTTCCAATCTACCAGCCTACTGTACACTTGACAACACTAAGGGTTAACTGAGTCAACAATGGCTCAAGATCAAACAGCTAATAGATAATACAGACAAGTTTAAAGCCTGTAGCCCATAACCCTGACCCTAACCTGTTAGTCTTAATTTATAAAAAGCTTCAAATACATTTAGAAGGAAAGAGAGAGGCATGACAAAGTTCCACATATCGGTCACTCATCACTTGATGGAAACAATTACGAACTCACAATCAGTTGTCTCACCTATGGCCCCACATCCTCCATGCCTTGCTCTTGGATGTGTGAGGGAGTGGCTGTGCACATGTCATGTGCACATTTTGAGGTCAGAGGACAACTCTCTGTGGAGTTGGTTCTTTAACTCCATTTTACATGGGTTCCAGGGATCAAACTCAGGCCATCAGGCAGGTACAGGAAATGAATTACACATTGTGCTATCTTGCTGTGGCTCCAACCCTGATAACTTTGAAGCAAATCAGAATCACTGTTTCCTCCAAAAGGATTTCGAATGAGGTGAGATGTGGAATTTTCCACTTGTGGGGCCACACTGATATTCAAAAGCTTTTGGAGTGTACAGCATTGTGGTTTCTGAATTTTTTTGTTTTAATTAATTAGGGATTTTCAACATGTAGATGATGGTAAATAATAATAACAGTAAACCACATGAGTTCCAAGTTCTTTGATTCCAAGATGGCTCTAAGGTTCCATGTAGCTTTGCCCTCTGCTTATTGTAACATCTTGGAATGGTAAAACACAGTTCCATTTCTATACAGAACATTCTCATGAGAACATTGCTCAATTATAAAATACACAAGAACTAGTTTCAGAGATTAAGCACAGTACTGTAGCAGGCACTCTGGGCAGACGGCAGCACTCATCAGCTCTTTGACTTTGGCCCTAGAGTATCCAGAAACACTGTTTCCATAGTTACTTGCTTCTGACTTTAGTGAAAACCCTCTAGTGCTTCCAAATGAAACAAGACATTGGCTTACGGCTAAGACACATACTTTTGTCCCCTTGAGGAGTACCCACTACGTTCTACTGAAAGTGTGTAATAGGTGAACAATGCTGTCTGACAAAAGCCTTTTGATATCTATGAAGATTATTCCATTTCTCCTCCCAATAGATGGTGAGCTATTATTAACATATAAAGTTTGTCAATGGGGCATGCTTTCCTTATATTCCAAAGTTAAGCACAGTCGTGGTGTTTCATTATTTTTATGTGCTATGAATTGTTTCAGAGACTGTACTCCTGATTGGTTATAACGAAGTACTCTCTACATCCACTATTAGCTGGAGGTGTCTGTGATTGTCAGAGAGTGAAGCCCCTGGCAATGTCTGGAAACAACTGTAATTGTCTCAGTGAGGTCCAGGGAGGCAGGGTGATGCTAGAGACACTTGGGAGGAAAAGGCTAGAAATAGGAAAGGTCCAAAAAAGTCCCCCCACAACAAAGAATCCTGCAGATGGAAACATCAGTAGTACCGAGTCTCAGAAGCCCTGCCTAGAATGACAGCAATCTGTCCACTGGAGTGGCATCTGGGACTTAAAGAGATTTGGTGGCTGCTGGTATTCATAATGGTAAGAGACTCAAATTCCTGGGAATCTGAAGGAAGGACCTGGAACCAGAGAATAGGGCCCCTTCTAGTTCTCTCTGTGAGGACGGCCAACAGACCACTTGCTTTTTACTCTTCTGGGTGTAACATCTAAAACGAGGTTTGTAGGCTGGAGAAGGCAAGATAACATTCACAGACAAGTCTAAATTCAACCCAGAATAAATTCACATCCGTATATTAGATCTCACTCAGAGGGATGGGAGCCAGGATCTGAAATGGCTGCAGAAGGATTTCCAGGGAACACATCCAGTGATCTTGAGACCTGACTGTGCCCAGCAACCTGAGCTCACCTGACTTGTCACCTGTGTTTCAACATGTCGAGATCATACCACACTTAAAGTGTTACCTCCCATTTGGGGTCTCCATCAATCTCCACTACCTTCAAGCCATGTTTGTTCTTCAAGTGTCTGTTGAACTCCCATTTGGTTCCATACACGAAGCTGCAAACAGGACACTTCAGACCACCTGCAAGCACAAACAGGCAAAAAGCAGTGTTTATAGCAAATAAGTGTGCTGCTATGTCTCCCGTCCAATGTGTGAGATCTATAAAGTACAGTACTTTCTCTCCAGCACCGACATCATCACTCAAGCTTACTGTAGTATTGGAATACAACCACAGCCACACATCAGCTTTTAGAGTAGAGATTTTAGAACTTAATACACTTTTCTTTTTTTTTACTGAATAGGACTTTGCAGAGAGCCTAATACCTGCTTGATATTTTAAATGCAATGAGAAATGAGCAATATAATCCCCTTGACCAACTGGATTGCAGCTAAAATCAATCTTTCATGCTGTTATCTGTAAATAACATTTTTTAAAGTCACTAAAGAGCAGTGGCTGATTTGTCCATCTCTTTTGCTCCCAAATGCTTAAAATCAGATGCTCAATTCTTAAACCCCTTCCAAGAGAAGCTAAGTCACAAGGATAAATTCTCCTGTGAGATTCCCAGTAAAGAATAAATTACAAAGCTGGTCACATCCTGAAGTGTCACTGTTTATTGAACCAATTAAATTTTGCACATGTTCCAGGAGGAGTTTAGAAGCTTTAATTGGAAGAAAGTAAAACTCAAGGTAAAAAAAAACAAAAACAAACAAACAAACAAAAAAAAACAAACAAACCCTAAGGTCACAGAAGAGACTGTCTTTCTAAAATTCTATCAGAAGCAGTACCAAACACTAATCTTGTAGCAAGAGATACAAGCTCTAGCCAGAGCAAGCCAATTGCAGTCCAGGTGTTAGGTGACCAGCTCTCTAGGCTAGAGTTAGGCCTCCACCTGGCACTGGAACCAGACAGTGGATTCCCTCACCATTGTTCCTCTGCCTGACTTTCTGCAGCCTGCTGACTATGCAGTTCCAGCAGTTCATGTCCCAAAGGTGAGATTTCGAGCCTCCCCATCTCATGTCCAGTGTTTTCCCTATGGATAGCCTTTCCTCCACAATCTCATCCTTGTACAGTATCATGAGAACAATAAAACTTAACCTAAGCTTCATAAGGAGTGTCTGCTCCTCCCGTCCTCTGTAACTAGCTCCCTGTGTTGTTTGTCTTGGAAATTCAGTGTTAAATCAATACTATCTTGCTTGCTCTTTTAATCCAGCCTCCTGCCATGGCAAGCTTCCCTTGTACCCAATGTCATGGCTGCCACAGCATGTCCAGGTCAGTCAGTAAGCCAATGGACACTGTATGTTATACTCCTAGAACAATAGCAGCAACAGTGTGATAGCTATTTTTGGCTGTCAACTTGATTATATTAGGAATGAATTAGAATCCAGACATGAAGGGCACACCTATGATACAGATCGTGAGGATTAAAGACATAGACTTTTGATCCAGATCTCGACATGGGATGATGCATGCTTTTTGATCTGGACCTTGAGGCATAGCTGCCATGAAAAGTTTAGGCCTAGGCAAGATATATGCCTTTAATCCTAAGAGACAGAGGCAAGCAGATCTCTGAGTTCAAGACCAGCCTGGGACACAGCAAGTTCTAAATAAAGAAAAGCTTAGGTCCAGGCATGGTGGTATACACCTTTAATCAGGGCCATACCTTCTGCAGGAGGCCTACATAAAGACAATGGAAGAAGGAAAGTTTCGTTCTTCTTTGCCTGTTTGCACTTACTCGCCAGCACATCTGTTGGCACCTACTACTTCAGGATTCTAGCTTATGCAAAGGACCAGCTGAAACAAGCTACCTCGTTGGACTTAGAAATTACTAGTTTCTTGGACTTCCCATTCACAGCTGGCCATTGTTGAGTTAGTCAAATTGAAGACTCTTAAGTCATTTGAATAAATTCCCTTAATATATGGAGACATTCCCTAAGTTCTGAGACTCTTGAGAACCCTGACTAATACAGAAGTAACAGTAATACATATCTACTTGCTGAACAATAAGCTATGATCACTTTCTAACAATAATTACTTCATTTTAAACAGAGGTTTGGGACTATGCAGTAGTATTTGCCTTAAGTCAAGGCTGTAACCAACTTAAGAGTTCACAAAGTAAACAACATCAAATTCTTCCTGGACAGTGAAGAGTGACACCTCACTCTCCTCTCAACATGTCTCTGACTAAGACACCAGCACTAGCTCTTTCCCTTTATTCTCGATCACGAAGCCTCACAAACAATCCTTTCTACATTCATGACATGCACATCAAGTGATGTCCAAGGTGACCCATTTCTCCCATGCCTATGTGAGCTGAGCTGAGAGAATCACAGAGATGGTTAGATTTAGGCAGCCAAGGGTTGAGCTGATGAGCCTGTCTCAGGCTGTCATATCCAGTTATTTATTACTCATTTTGAGGAATTCTGTCTTGATAGTGAGTTTGTCTGGATAAATTTATTAAGGGCCTGGTAATCTCAGGGGCATGCATCATTCAATTTTATCCTCTTTCATGTGCTGCTACAGCATAGGCCCTCTCCTGAACCAATTCTATGTCTGTCGAATATGCAAAGCATTGTCTACAATTGGAGTTTCTTGTCTACTGCAGAACTGGAGACTGACAGCACTTCCCTTTCTACCTCAGCTCATTACTCTTCAGTCTTCTCATCCTGGGCATGTTTAAGAGCATGGAGAAAAACAAGACAGAGTAGAGAGACAAAGCCAGATGACAGTAGCCATCATCAGAAAGTCCAGAATGAACATCAGATTCTCAAGTCACAAAACATGCTACAGAAAAGGCAACTTAAGTGAATGCTTATGTTCAGAATCTGAAAAATATTGTATTATTCTTATAGACAAGGTGAAATGGTTCTTAGCCAAGAGCATAAGTCTACTTCTTTTTAACTTTCCATGGTGGTTTGATTGAGAAATGACCTCATAGACTTGTGTATTTGAATACTTTGTCCCCAGTTCATGGTATTCTTGGGGAGGTTCCAGAACTTTTAGAATATGCAGCCTTACTAGAGGAAGTACATCACTGAGGGGGTGGGCTTTGCAAATGTAAAGCCTCAGTCCACGTCGACTTCTCTCTTTCCTGCCTGTATTTGAGGATGTGATTTCTCAGTTTCCTGCTCCAGCTACCTGATTCTATGCCTCTCCTACCATTATGGACTCTCCCTCTAAAACATAAGCCAAAATAAACTCTTTCTTCTATAAGCTGCTCTTGGTTGTTGTGTTTTATCACAGCAACAAGAAGGTAACTTATACACACTCTCTGATATCATGTACTGGTCATCTCTCCTGCTGTTTCCCCATGACCATCTCTAAAGACCATCTTTGAAGACTGGGAGAGACCATAACTATCCCAGTGAGGCTGTTCACCTTCCCTCATGGTGAGACCAACCCTGATTTTCCTTGAAAGAGTTAAACACAGCAGCAACCAACAGCAAACTTCCTGAAGTCAAATGGAGGCTTTTCAATGAAACTGGAATACTATTTTAAGGAAACTAATTCAGGGAGACAAACATCCTCATATTATGTTTAAATTAAGCTTAATATGATAATGCCCAATATTAATTAAAACTTCAACCTTTGCCATAGCAACTTTAATTAAAGAACAACAAACAGAAATATGTAATCTCACCTGAATGTATAACTATGCCAGTTAATTGACATCAAAGCAGAGAGAAATAATTTCTACTTCAATTAATTAATTTCTTAGCATGCACAGTAAAGGTCAACAGGAGACTTAGTGAGCTACTCACAGCCCTGGCATTAAGTGCTCAGCAAAGTTGCAAATGGTCAAATCACAATTTCCTCACCTGAACTGATTAACCAAAAAAAAAAAAAAAAGGTAGGATATTCAGGTATAACTTTAAAAGCTCCCCATGGCAACCTTGCTCTTTAAAGAATCTAATCTACTGGATTTTCAGGTATTAAAAGATTTGTCTTTCTTTGTGGTCCCTAATATTATGGAAGATTCCATTCCACGTTCAATAATATCAGTTCAGGAATGGCACAGAACATGAGACAGGCAGGCAGTGAGCCTGATACACTTTCTTATACTCTTAAGTCTGAGTTTTCTCTTCTACTAAGGTAAATATATGAATTCTCATATCCTCGTGGAATCTACAGCATGGTAGATAGAATAGAGCCCCCAAATGAATGGATATACTACTGCTTGGAACGTGTCAGCACATTTCCTTGCATGGGAAAGGTACTTTGCACATGTGATTCGGGTAAGAACTCTGTGGAGAACATCATTCTGGATCATGGAGCATATCTAATATAATCAAAAGGATCCTTACATGGACAAATGGGAGAGGGTCATCTTAATGAGATGTGGGAAAGACTCCACTGACCATTCTTGACTTCAAAGGTAGAAGAAGGGTCCACAAGCCACGGCATGGGGTAGCCTCTAGAATCTAGACAAAGTCAGAAGACAGACATTCTCCTAGTATCTGTAGACTTGTTAATATCTCTGCTTTGGCTTAGTGAGCCTCAATGTACATATCTGACCACCGTAAGATAATAACTCTGTGTAGTTTAAAGTCATTTTCTATATGGCTTTGGGAAACAAACAGGCACTCAGGGACCAGAGCAGAAACGGCTTCATTAAAGAACTTGGATAGTGAATATTTTAAGTTTACAAGGTGAGGAAGTAAAATGTTGGTTAGGACTTCTTGCAGACATTCTCATTTCCTGCTGAATGACAAAGTGTTATCCTTAGTGACTTTAAGTGCTGTGAGTTCACACCAGGCCACAGAACTCAAGTTCATGTAAATCCTATGTCAGACTCTAGCCTCTCTTCCCATAGGATCCTTGAGAAAAGCAGCATAGGGAAACCGTGGCAGAGGAAATCAGGCACAATTTATCATTATCTGAGCTAATATCCTGAACTTCAGTGAGGAGTTCCTAGTAAACAGGGATCAAGTAAGGTCTTCTCCGCTTCACTCTGGGATCTGAGACCATTGAGAAGGACTGAGCAAAAGAGACGGACAGGTCCCATAGTTAACCTTGGGACAAATTAGTGACTAGCCTTAGGAATACGGATAAAAGGAAAAGAGGAGCACCTCATCTGAGAGCTTGCAGGTACAACCTAATCACTGTCCCAGTGAGACTCACCCTGTCCTCATCCTCATCCCCCTCTTCTGCTTCACTAAATACTGAAGCAGGAGACTGGGTTAGCCTGGTCCCTTCCTTACTGCTCTCTCTCAGCTTCTCATTTTAAAACAGCTGAATGAGCACACCAACCTCGCAGGACTATTGCGTAGGAAAAGTTAACCTGGATAACAGTAGTGATCAATAAAAGGTACAACATCACACCTCTAGAAGCACCTACCAATAACTCACCGAGGCTGGGGGTTAGACATTTTAAACATGTCCAAAAATTAAACTGATGACTTTTGCACTACTTACAAGTTCCAGGATTTTCTGCGATGCTAAGCTATTTCCTGAGATTAACATGAATAATATGATATGCATTTGCAAGCAAGATTCCCATGGACACAAATTTACATTCTTCTAATTCAATGATTTAAACCAATGAAGTCAGCAGAAGGCAAAACTGAAGCCATCCCAACCCCCTCCTGGCATTACTTCTCTGGTCTTCATTATCTATTGTCACTTCAGTAACATGGGCTCCAAAGAGGGCTCAGCTAAAGTAAGAAACAGCTGATGGCCCTCCCAGAATCTTGTTCTCAGGTGTAAGGGAAGTATTTGTTAGCCACACCATCAGAACATGGGCTGATGAAAGGAGCTACTTAGTCCCATTGCTACTGAACAAAGAGATAAACAGGTTCCAATTCAGGTAGTAATACCAACGAGTGGCAACATAAAATCACCTCATTTAATATTGAGACACAGAGGCTGGCAATGGGCAGGCCACACAAGAGGCTCAAGAGACATGTGCTTAAGGAAATGTATAGATCACTAGTAATAGCTTAGGGCATTCATCAAGCATTTATTCCATTGTCAGGAAATAGCCAGGAGTATTAGAGAATAAAATGTAATTTTTGCAACTACTTGGGCAGGTATTGGTCTTGTTTATGATAATTCTAAATGCAAGTTCAAGTACAGGGACCATAAGTACTTGGGCCAAAGAACACTCTGTGCAGAGACCCCCAGTTCCAGTCTGTGTGGTTCCTAACCCTGTGTGCATTCTGAAGAATCTAGAGAAACTGCACAGAGTGCTTTGTGGCATTGGAAAACTGACCTTTGCTAAGACTCATCTTCATAATATCACATAGTACTCAGAAGGGAGCTATGACTTCATGAAGCTTAGCATCCAAAGCGCATTACCCACCTCAGTGGCTCTTATGGCTGACCTAGCCCTTGAGTAAACTTTAATCAGGCTTGGGTGAAGGGGCAGGAGTGGAAGGCCTGCTGAAGCAATCCAAGTACGTCATCCTCAAACAGCACAAACCAAATGTTTTTACAGGAGAATGTTTCAAATCTATGTTGATGATAAATTGAGGACTAAGAGAAATCTGCTTTCAAAATATGAGATGCGGATACACTACAAGCCAGGAATAAACTGCTTCATGTGTAGGGCTCAGAAGCCTAATGTCCAAAGAGTACCAGAATATTGAAGACACATTTAGGTGTCTGCTTCCTCAACGAGTACCTGGAATGGTACAGGGTGGGGAGGTTGGGGGTGGGGGTGGAGGTGGGGGTGGGAGTGGCACCTGAAAGAAAATGATAAAGCCCTGATCTTCAAAGCTTAACCACGAAACCCATGTTCTGTCAGGAAATGTCAGTTGATTGGAAGATACCAATTGATTAGAGAGCCTTAGAAAATTAACAGAAAACTAGAGGCAGAAAACAGTTCAAGTTCAGCATGTTTTTTGCAAGGCAGTGTTGAATGTCTTAAAGCGGTGATGGCATCATCAATCAGATCCAGAGACCTGCCCCAGCAGCCACACTGAATGTCTGTTTGCTGCCAATCAACCCAAGAGTGTGAAGGATGTGAAAACCAAGCCCCAGCCTCCTATGGTGACTCTAAAGCAATCTGTTCTCCCCAGTGATTCCTGGACACGACTGTCATTAAAAAGTAATGTAATGGGGGTGAGTGGTGCATCTCATGGTAAGACAACGGCCTAGCATGTGCAAGGCCTTGAGTTCCATCCCCAGCACACAAGAGGAACCACAGCAATGGCTCCAGAAGTATTAGATACTTTCAGAAGAGTAAAGTAAATCTAGGAATGAATCCGTCTTACGTGGCAGATGCCCCTGTACTGCATCTTTTCCATCCTCGTGGCTGATTCTGCTCTGCAGTCAAGGGACCTAGCAAGGACAGACTAAGGGACCTACCCAAGACAGCACAGTTCAAGAAAAAAAAAACAAACCCACAGATTTGAGCCAAGATCCTTCCTCTTTGCAGCACCTTCTTGCTCCTAGCTCCATAAAAATCCTGCTGAAGAAAACAAAAAGGCCCACAATACCTTTCTGATGGAAGGCTCTGAAATGATCCTGAGAGTCTTAACTGCTCATCTATTCCTGTTCTGCTCTGTCACTGGGTGCTGCTGGATATAGACAATACAATCCATTTGTGTTACATGGAGATGCATCTCTAGGCAACTCAGCAAGTGATGCTTTGCAATGAATCAGAAAAATAAGCATCCCTGGCTGTAACACAGCTCACACTCCCTCCAACTGGTAACCAGACAGGTTTCTAAAACCTCTCTCAGTTCCACATAATAAGGAATAATGACTAAAGCTACACACTGCAGTCAATCTTAGCTGAATTACTGCAATCGAAACATAAACATGGCTATACTTCCTATACATATACATGCTAAAATATATGCTTTCCATATACATGCTAAAAGCATGTATGTTATGCCCTCTTCAATCGTAATGTGTGGTTATTAATTTTAAATAAGAGCCATAAAGAGAAAGCAAATAGTGGTGCCACACTCTTAATCCCAGCACTCAGGAGGCAGAGACAGGTGGATCTCTGTGATTGGGTGGATCTCTATGATTGTGAGGCTACAGCTTGAGTTATAGGACAGCTGGGGCTATTACACAGAGAAACCCTGTCTTAACAAAACAACAACAACAGAGAGAGAGAGAGAGAGAGAGAGAGAGAGAGAGAGAGAGAGAGAGAGAGAGAGGAGACACTCTGAAACTTTTCATGACTAACAAGGTAATTCTCAAATAAATATTTTTCAGTTTTCAGGATGGGCTAAGGTACTGGTGTGCTCAAAATGTATTTTTCTATAACCCCAAGCTCAACTACTAACTATATCTATAGTAACATTAGCTACAATTTTATTTTAAAATTTAATTACAGTATAATCATTCCCCCTTTTTTTTTTTGCCTCCTTCTTATTGGCCCATATCTAGGAGTATAGGGTCCTCTTTTTTAAGATCAAAGAATCAGGGGCAGAAAGACTGTAAGAGTCAAAAGCCCATGAAGTATTCTGTATGGTCACACCTCTACCTATGACAGAGAAGCTACACCCAGGAATACTCAACAACATGGCTGCCTACACAAGACTTGAACAAGTCCAACACCAGCTGACATCCCAAGATAGAGAGGAGAAATTTCACAGGGCCCCACCCATGGATGAGGAGCTAAAAACAACCACTAAGAGAGGGAGAATTAGTTTTCCATGGAAATGACCCCCCTAATTGGTTATCTAATATCATGTACTCAGCCCTATAAATATATACATATTCATGCTTGCATGACACAGAATGACTCGGCAGGTTGTACTTATGCTTATTCTTTTATATGTATATATAGGAATAATAATAATAGTTAAAAAGAGAAAAAATACTTAGAAAATCCATACTTTTTGATAACAGAACTTTAAAGCCCCTACATGCAATTCTGTATTACCAAAAGCCTTTGGTGGTCATAATTAAGAAGATAAAGAGTGACCAAAGGTCAACACAATGTTCCTGTTAATGACATTGAATGAAGAAAAAAGCCCAAAATTTATAAAACTCTGCAAACTCGTGGAAACAAAGAATAGATGAGAGTGTTGGCAGTTGTATCAGAAACTGTAGATAAATTCTGACCACCATTCCTTTAGCTCACCATACAACAGCTGCAATATTGCCTCATGCTTCCTGGGGAATGATGGGAAGACGGACTAACACATGCCAAGTCCACAGTTAGAACTGAGCTTCAAGGCTAGCAGACATTGGTGCTTCTCAGAAGGCCTGGGCTCCTCACTCACCTTGCTGGATGAGGGCTTCAGCTGCAAGCTCTCCGCTGCCCACGTTGGCATACTCCTCGTTGGGGTGCTTCCTGTTGTAGTGTCGTTTCAGAGATCCAGAGATGTTACATGAGTAATGACAGTGAGCACAGCGGAAAGGCTGGGGGGACAAGGAACAGCAAAGGTGAGTCTCTGCAAACAAGCATGCCACTTTCCCAGCATGCCTCCTGGAGAGTATCTGCCACCAAAATGCCTGCAGTGAGCAAGTCCAGTAGACCTTGCCACTGAGGAACTGCTCGTCCTAGTTAAAGCTCCTGTTGCTGTGATAAAACACCATGACCAAAAGCAACTCAGGGAGAAAAGAACTTATGGCTTGTTCAGTCTGCTTTTTAAAAACAATTCAAGATCACCCACCCAGGGGTGACATCACCCTCTGTGAGATGAGTCCACCCATATCAGTTATTCATCAGTCAATGCTTGACAATGATTGTCCACTGGCCAGAGCTTGGAGGGACACTTTCTCAAATGAGAGTCCCTCTTCCCAAATGGCTCTAGCTTATGTCGAGTTGACATAAAAACTAACCAACATATCCTGCCTTTGTGCTGCATCAAGTGGCCAAGGCAAGGTAGGACTCTGGGTCTCAGTTAAACAAGTTTGCTGTCCTTATTTCTTGACTCCACTTTTTCTCTACCACTGTCACTGAAGATGTTAAACAAAAAGCAATACATGACTCAATTACTATTTTAAGTGGGTGTCATTAAAAGCAGTTCCTGTTACAACCAAGTCCTTTACACTCTTGTTCCTTCATCTAAACAACATCCTTGGTGACATCTCCCTGTCGTCATCTGCATGCAGTGCCAGAATGTGGGGACGTGTATCTGGCAAAAGCCGCTTGTATCCTGACCTGGGCTGCAGGAGGCACTTACAGAATGGGCTACAAGTGGATCCACAGCCTTGTCTGGCCGATTGCATATCACATCTGAGGACTCAATGAGAAGTAGGGAAGGGGTGCCCACAGGTCCCTTAGGAAGACACCAGCAGCAGCCTGGAAATAGCCATGTACCTGGATCACTGCCACATCCCAGTCTCTTTCTCATACCAAAGTGCCCTCCTGTGTCATGGTGTAGCTCAGACAGAGTGACAGGAATCCCTGTTTGGCATTATTAGCACCAGCATTCTGGACCAGCAGTAACAGAAGATGCATATGAGCCAGTGAGATGGGCTCAGTACTCTGGATAGTGCAGAGAGGTGCTCAGAGCAAGCATGCTTAACCTCACAGCTAGAACTCACCTGCCGTGGAACCTCAGACAAGGAGCAACCTGTCTTGGAGCCATTTCCTCATCAGGAAACCTGAGGATAATAACTACCTTCTTAGTCTATGCTCTGGATGAAAGGGTGGACCACACACCAGCAGCTAAGATGCTTCCTCTGGTTTCCATTAGCAAGTTTCCAACTCTTTGGCACACACAGAAGCTGACACATCACTGTGTCTAGTAAGATTACCTTGACTCTGTGACTGACAAATTCATCCTTTTTCCATAATTATGCAGAGGCCCAATAACTGAATGTGGAGAGCACCAACCAGCTGGGTGGGGAGTGGGGGGAGGGGAGGATGATCTGAAGCTTTCACAGCCTCTAACAATGGCTTCTTCCTCTCAGGTATACAAATGTGCCCACATCTTCCCACAGAGAAGCAGAGAGGAAGGATGAATCAGTAAACACAAAAGAGACCCTTTGTCTAAGTCTTCTTTCTCCTCTCTGTATACTCATCTACTCCCTTAGAGCAGTTTCTGTGCATGCCTTCTGCTCCTCCCCTTCCTAACAGTTTCTGCGCATGCCTTCTGCTCCTCCCCTTCCTCCTTAGGGCTCTACAGTCTCCTAGAAAAAAATAATCCTCAAAGGTTTGGCCAACACTGCCTTGTCAGACCCCATGTTTCATATCCATGAGATGGTGTCGCCTCCCAGGATAAGAGGACAAGCAGCATTGCTGTTGCCAGCTTCTGCTGATGGCCTCTGAATTAAATGACAAGATCAGCATTTCAGCCCTGATATTCAGGGCTGTAAGGCACTGCCTTGGGGCCTGTTCTGTCTTTCTGCTCTGGTTTCCATGATCATTTTTATACCATTGATGGCTGGCTGTGAACTTTCAGTGTGATTCTTCTTCTCTCTTTCCCCAGGTAGGAATATCTAACTACCTTCTTGTTTTCACCACTGGGACATGCTACAGGCATAACTCAAAGCAATTTCACATTCATATCTCCCTACATAATTTGCTCATCATTCAGACACAAAAAGCTGGCACTCACCACGGCCACTTTTGTGGCTCAACCATTTCTGTTCTGTAGCCCCTAGAATCTGGCCCTGACTCTCTTTGCCTGCCAATACAGTTCAGAGATGGAGGCCAGTCCAACTGTACTGGTTTGGGCACGGGAGACTGCAACCCAGGGTCTCTCACAGTGAGGCAAGCATCCTACCACTGAACAACATCTCAAGCCCAAATCCTCCTAAGAGAAAGCTGTCATATCCCAGGAAGGCTGTCCTCAAATGAAAGACAAATTGGAGCTTCAAAACTTCTCAGAGAATACCCTACATCAAAAGCATCCTGAGCATAGGAAATTTAGGGCTATTCCATGTAAGGCTATATTTCTGCATTTAGCAGAAATGTGGTCTGGACCACAAGAGCCTGAAACAAAGGCAACACTTTAGGGATTTCTCATCTATCAACTGCACAGGGAACAAAAGGTCCAATAATCGACTATTACAAAGTTAAAAGGCTGCCCCATGTTCTAGCACTTTCCTTTCTAAATAAACAGGCATTATGAGTTTATTATTTTTGGAATGCTAACACTTAAACAGACATCAAAAAAAGAACCTGAGAATGCTATACTGCCCACATGGGGCAGTCAGTGGGCAACAGCTGCGAAAGAGAGGAGTCAATCAAAGTAAGACACGGTCCTACACACCAGATCCAGACTGTGAAGCCAAGTCCATCTTTCATGTGGCGAAGCAGAGAAATTTCCACATGAGAATTCCAATGCCCTTTAGTTCCCATGCAGAGTTCTTGAAAGAATTTCTAATAAGAAAAAATGGCAAATAGCTATGTGGGGTGGGGGGTGGGGCAGTGTACAGAGGAGGCCAAATGAGAGAGCAATCTTCAAGCTACAGAGTTTTATCAAAATCTTAATTCCTAACATTGGAAGGTATGGGGGAGGGCTCTGCCACATCATCTCAGACAAGCTGGGGCACCAGGTTGCTGTGATACAGTGGGCTCAGCACTGGGCTGAGCAGATGGCTCCCAGGTGTGCACTTCTGGGGCTAGAAAGATAACGATTGCCTTCTCTGGGCTTGATTCTGCTCCTTAAACCCTTTCCATCACTTCATGAAATCCCTTGCTGGGGTACTCCATCTTAAACTACAGTCACTGAACCACACTTGGACCTTTCTAGCAAATCCAATTCTAGGTTGAGAAAACACGATAGTGCCAATCTGGGAACTCTCCAGGGACCGAGGTACCAAGAAGGCACACAAACCACTGCTAAGGTCCTGCTGAATATGAAGTCTGGCTACATCTCCAATGCTTCAGGTCTTAAGATTTCATATCTGAGGCATCTATTTATTGACCTCCTACTGTGAGTTAGACACTGTTCCCTGACCTGGGGATTCCATGATAAATGAGGCAGGCTTGTGATTCTCTGAATATATATGAGTTTCCAAAGATTAAATGCTACGTAGGCAAACTAAATCATAAAACTTGGTTCCTAAGGCAGATACTCGCAAATAGCAAATGACACTGAACCTCCAAAGAGACGTTATTTATTCTGAGCTTCAGACCAGAATCTAGCCAAGAGTTAGGAGACACAGAAACTTGAGGCATCCACATAGTTCACTTGGAACAAGATCTAGAAGTTCTTACTGTGGTTCAAAAGAAAAGAAATCAGACAAAAGACAGGGAGCAGCCAGTCACAGCTTCTGTTCAGTCACACTGGAGTTACTTAATCAGCTTTCTGAGATCTACCATCATAATTAAGCTGTTTCATCCAACAGTTCCTGAGCTACCATATGTCAAGGAGCTGTGCTTTTTCAAGGACTCATTCCTCTACGTCTCACGATTTGATACGGGTGCAGTTATTGGTCCCGTACTAACAAGGCAACTGAGGCACAAAGTGATGCAGGAAGTGCACAAAGCCTCATGGCCTACTAGTCTGCATGCTTTCAGACCCAGCAGAGCTCATCACACAGAAATGATTTAGCTTTTCAGTAGCCACAATTTCAAGAGCATCGGTCTTCCTCACAGCTCTTCTGGGAGGGATTCAAGCTTGTATATGATATGAGCCAGCCCTGAGTTAACCATCAACTAATAGCCATGGTGGACTGGGAAAGACTAAGGCCACTGTTGATCTATTATGATGCATGCATATGAAAACACACACATATACCAATTATTAATGTTGTGATATGTGGGAACATAACATCAGGCTCTAGGTATCAGGCAGGAGAGTGAGCACCATGTGGCCAGTAAACAATTTCAGTATCTTTTCTTGATGTCTGTGTAAATACTAGCATTCCAGAAATAACATATTCAGCATATTTGCTTATTTAGAGAGGAAAGAGCTAGTACATGATGTGGCTTTTAACATCACAATACTCTGAAGTACTGGAATTGTAGACTTTGCTTGAATTTCAAATTATTGCTCTGCAAACTAAACAGAGGATGGACTGAAAGAAATGAGAGTGGAGCAGGAACCAATCATCCTTTGCTGCAGTGCTGTAGGCCAGAGACACTGAGGGCCAGCCTAGAGTGAGGAACAAATACCCTGCAGGGAAGCCACCAGTTAGAGAGAAGGAAACAGGAAGTCAGATGGACCCAATGGTTGAGATGATGTGCAGGAAGAAAGATGCTTGAGAAAAGGGCTCATCACTGTGTCTAGTTCAGATAACTGAAAAAACGATACCAGTCTTACAAGAGGAAAACTAGGAAGTCTAGATCCCTGGTTCAGAGAAGAGGTAGAGCCATAAATATAAAACACACACACACAAAAATTGTGGTATAGTCACATATCTGGACTTAGAGCCCCTGGCAGATGCTCTATGATTAAATATGCCTGGGGCAAGAGAATTGGTAGCTATGTATTACAGTAGTGGTCCAGAATCATGGACAGGAAAAGGGGCAGCAGAAGGGTGCTCAGAGAGAAGAATTAGAAGCTTCTAGAGCTATGGGGTCCAAGGCTGTTGCTCTCAGGGTGGGAGAGATAGCGTCAAGTACACTGAGAAGCCCAATCAGAAAAGGCCTTAGCAGTGTTCACAGGCCTAACGAGAAAAGGTCACCTCTGGTGAGCTCACTGAGGAGATTCACTAGCAAGGTAAAAAGAAAAGCTGAATTCAGTAAGTTTCTGAAGGGACATGGATCAGGAGTGAGTTCTGGGTCATGGGCCAATGCTCAGAAAATACCATCTATTCATGACCCACAGTGCAGGTTGAAAAAAATGTACAACTGACTTTGTAAGGGAGCGACTGTAAGTTATATAAGTGAGATAAAACACCCTTTCTAATAAATTTCGTATATACGTACACAAATAAGCTATTACTTGCCACGTATTGTGGTAAGAACTAGAGGTGATATTACAGCTGAGCTAGATCCCATAGGTCATCACTAAGCCCACAGAGGAGTAGATCTTTCTCCCATATCTGGGTCTCTTCTCGGTATCTAAGCTATCCTCTCCCACAGAGTCTAGACTAAGATACATGTGATGTGTTGTCACTCTGGTGACCTCAGGGTGTATTCTCTACTACTACAGCAACATGCCCCTTCCACATGCTTGCAGATTCGCACTTGCAAAGCCTGAATATCATCAGCACTACTCATACACTAACATACATGTGTAAGATATGCTAAGAGATACTTTGCACATCCTTGCTCAGACTCACAACAAGCTTGCAAGGATACAAAGGTTTTGTCCCTTCTTCCCTCCCTCCCTCCCTCCCTCCCTCCCTCCCTCCCTCCCTCCTTCCTTCCTTCCTTCCTTCCTTCCTTCCTTCCTTCCTTCTTTCCTTCTTTCTCTCTCGTTCAGACAGTTGAATTTAAAGATAGTTATATGATCTGCCTAATGTCCCACAAGGGGAAACATCTGGAAGAGCAAGTACTGATATAGACATACTTTGAGCTGACTCCAAAGCCTTTGACCAAGTTCAAGTACAGCAATTAATTCAACTAAAGAAATTTAGAGTATATATTGCCAACCAATCTACACAACCAAATCTACCCACAGGCAAGAAAAAAAGAATTGGGCTAGATTAATACAGCAGTTTAAAAGATACTCAGAACGAAAGACATCTGAAGCCAGGAATGGTGGTCTATAGCTTCAATAGCAGCAAATAAGAAGCTGAAGAATTTCAGGCAAACCTGGGCTACATAGCAAGACTGTCTCTAAAACAAAATAATACACACACACAAACACACACACACACACCTGTGTGATGCCTAAGAAAAGCCCCTTAAGCCAAAGTAGACACCAGTCTGTGCTGTACCATCTGATCACAAGTGCCCGGGCAAGCCTCTTGACCTTTTTCTGTGCCTCACTTTTCTCATCTTTCAAATGAACCTAAGATCAGATCCTATAAGGATGGAGTAAGATGCTATAAATATAGCACATGACACATGTAAGTGTTAGTTCATGTTAGCTGTCACAACCATTGTTATTTTCAAAGTCAACAAGCTAGAGAAGAACATGTCAGGAAATAAATGGAAAATTAACAAGAGAAGTAGGAAAATGGTTTTTGCAGCTTTTGCACAGATAGAACAGTGTCACAGCTTTGTTGCATCAGGAAAAACTGAACTGTCAAGAAGATAACCACAGTTTTACCTGTCCTAGCAAGATTTGGAACAGAACATCCATAAAGTCTTACTGGTTTCTTCAACTGACTGCATCCAATCAGAAATGCCAAGCCCAAGGCTGGCGAGTCCCTGCAGAAATAGTGACAGGAACAGAGAAGACAATAGGCACAGTGCAGAAGAGGAAGCAAATTGGCTGCAGACAATTTCTTAATAGGGAGGAAGCTAGGATGAGGATGGAACATCCTGATCACGAATCTCAAACTCCTTGCTAAAGATCCAACAGGACCCTGTCCAGCACTAAGTAAGCACTAATAGCACACAAGATCTGATGGCAGGACTATGGCACACCTGACCATGTCTGTGTCCTCATGCCTTCTTAGTAGGTCAGGTAAAAAGTTGCCATAGTCACCTATGAGCCATAGGCTTTAAGCATTTTCCTCCCCCCCCCATGTGTTAGTTACCTCCTCTGAAGTATGGAGGTGAGAAATTGCTGTCAGAACACAGATTGTGTAAGGGACCAGGGAGACCATTTCCCTGACAGTAATGGTAAATGCTCAAGCACTCTGTTGCATCACCACCACCAGAGCACTCTCTATGCTCTTCTTCCATCCTGTTCTGTTGTTATTATTGTTGGTTTTTTTGTTTTTTGTTTGATTGTTTGTTTGGTTTTGTTTTTTTGCAACTGCATTTCTCTGACTGTTCTGGAACGTGATTTGTACACTAGGTTGGCCTCAAACTCAGAGATCCACTGGCCTCTGCCTCCCAAGTGTTGGGATTGAAGACGTATGCCATTACTAAAAGACTTCCATCCCCATCCTGAGCTATGACAGTAAGTGATTATCACAGCAACTCGGATGTCCTCCTTGGCCCCCAGGTCTCTACACACATTTCTTTTTCAGTCTTGCTCCATGAACTCAGAGGTCATCCCCTTAGATTTTGCAACTGGTTCACTGCAATGACTATTTCGTGACTTTCACTGTTGTGTACTATGACATGCAATTAGCCCTGTATTCATTCTGTTTGTGTCTGACTCTCCCACAAGAACATGTACTCTAGGGAGCAGCGTCCTCTTTGGCTTGGTACTGACATGACAGTATCAAGGACAGCACCCAGGGAAAGCAGGGATGATGATGGTTGCACCTGTGACACAGGAGCATTTCCTCCAGGCCAGTCACCCAGGATTCTTGTAGGCATAGGAGCAAAATGGAAGACAATATACCCAAAGGTTAAGCAAACACAACTGGGGTTCTATTTGCTACATAAGCCATGTTTCCTACAACTGAATGCATTTTAAGTAATCAGAAATACGTAAACATTATGTTAAGTAGATTAATGAATCAAAAGAGAAACAGCTTTCACCACCACCCCTTCCCAAGAGCTGACCTTCTGCTGCAGAGCATCCGGAAGGGAAAGAGAGTTTAGGCAGGCAGTGAGGGCCATGTGAGAGCCCTTTTGAGTCCCACTCTCACCTGGACAGACAGCCCAGCCCACCCTACTGTCCAGAGTCCTTCTTCTGCACTGACCTCCTGTGAGCAATCTTTGCACACAGGAAGTAGACCCTGTGTTCCTCTGATCAAGGTTTTGCTTCCCTCTGCACAGTGGGAGGAATGGTACCTTCCTCTCAGGCTTGCCTGTTCCATGTCTGTACATGGCTCTGGCCACACTCCTCTCCACAGTCACCCGCAATCACTGGCTGTTTTCACATTACATCCTTTCATATTGTCACTCTGCCCTAATCTTCATGTACCATGTCCTGGGACCATACTCCTGACTGCTTCTTTCCCACCATTCACTTTACAAGTTCCTCCACTTCCTCCTGAGTCTGCTGAAGCTTGTAGGGAAGCAGACATGTACAGCCCAGAAGATCTCCTCAGAGTCTCTGTGACAAAGCAGTTACAGCACCTGGTGGGAAAGGCATGTACAAAGTCCCACACGAACTCAAGACATCCTCAGTGACTGTCAGGTGTATATGAGGCTATGCTTACTAGCTCACTCCACACTGTATCACCCTGGAGCTCTACTCACATCCTTGGGCTGTTCCTCTTTCTCTAAAGACACCCCACCTCACCCGGCTCTACTCTCTAAAACTCTAGGGCAACTTCAAGGAGATGGGGAGATATAACTGTCCCTACCTCTCTGTAGGCATCTCTGCCTTTCTGACCTCACTTCTTTCTGCTTGAGTTCCTTAGGCCACACTGTGCCTTTTTCCTCAATAGTCTCATTAATCAATTGACCTTAACACCATATGACATGGGATAAAAGGGATCTGATATCTTAGTGATATATGCCACGTCTCAGTGACAATGAGCCAAAGTCACGTGAATAAAGACGTTCAAAATGAGTTCAGTGCTGAGCCACTGACTCCAGACAGAGCATCACATTGCATTCACAAAGCATGATTCACAGAAGCACATCCTCTGATAACATTTCCCATGCCTACTGAAGACAATCCCTGCCGATGTGAAGGCCTTCAACTATGCTATGAGTCACATTTCACAGATGTGAACCAAAACTGATGTTTCTAACAACATCTTTCATCCACGAGTTACTTACATGTGCTGCCTTATACCTGATAGTGGACACACTCAGCACACAAGTTCACAATCTCTCGAGTATATTAACTCATCATATAACAATATGTGCTGCCTTGTGCCTGACAGTAGACACACTCACCACACATGTTCACAATCTCACCATATGACATACACCCACGTGCATGTCAAGAACCCCCTAACTTTTCTTAGAAGAATCAGTTCCTTCTTACTGAGGAAACTCTGCGATCAGCTTGCCCACCTGTCCCCATGGCCAGCAGCTCCTCGGTGGAGTCCACATGAGAGCACAATCATCTATGCTTCCCTAGTGGCCAGGGCTGGATTCAGCAGCCAGTAGACCTGGCTACTGCAAAGAATGAGCGGATTAGAAACAGGAGGAAGAAAGATGCCTGCCCTGTCTCATCAATATGAAGCAAAGTTTAACACAAACATTCCAAATGTCATGGACATATAGGCAACATGAGGGCTGAACTGAAAGCATCTAAGGTAATGGAGGAAAATAACAGGAGGGAGAGGATGTGGAGGAAACACTCAGTGTACAATGTGTGAAAATCTTGAAAAATAAATAAGGCATAGCATATACATATATATGTATATGTGTGTGTGTATAATTAATTATATATATACATATATATGAATATATATAAGTAAGATGTTCAAGACTAGATTAATTTCTTTGGACACACATGCACAGACGGTAAATCCACAGAATGAAAAAAGAAAGCAGGCAGTAATCTTGGGATAGAAAAGGCAAAATCTCAGGAAGGGCCCCTAGAGGGCATTTGAAAAGGAAATGATCCATTTCAGGACAGTAATGACATGACTGTTAATCGACAATCTTTGTACATAGCTCATATAGTATTTGGTATTTTGGATATACACTTAACTTCACAGTAAGTGAATGGAGGAACAGAGAAAAGAATTGGGTGACTAATGGAGAACTCAGTGACACAGTCCCTCTATGCCAGGTTTGATGGGAAAACCTCAGAATACAGAGAGCATGAGTGGTCACCTCTCTTACCAGTAACAAGGCCTCTACTTGGTCATGAAAGGAAACTTCTAGATGTCTTTTATTTGTGCCACAAACATTGCCTTGCTATTATCACATGTGCTTCCTCATCATCAGACCCTGAGATATAAAGGGGAGCCTTCAGCAGGGCACAGGCCTGGAGCAGACACTAACTACAACACTAACTACGGGTCTGCACAGCCCACCCTCAGCCTCTCAAGCTCCAGCAGCCTTGGATTATGCAAACACTCCCCAGAGCTTCAGATTCAAATGAGACACCTATAAGATTTACATTAGCACTTGGAGAGGATGGAGTCTGTTTCATTAATGTCAAAAGTAGCCATCAATCTCCTAAAATGCAAGCTTGAATCAAGGTAGCCCAAGAAAATGCAGCTAGGCTAGAGGAAGCAGCTCCCACATTCCCGAGAACTTTGAATTCAGCGTTCATCTCTCCTAGACCTAATTCAGTTACTACTTAGACATATGTGGTAATTCTATCCAATCAGATCCTAGGAAAGAGGGGGTGAGCTGGCAGCCTTTTCAGGTTGAGGCGCCACTGGATTGCCCTTCTTGAACGTAGTCCAGGACCTGCTAGAATGTGTTTCCAACAATTTGTCCAGAAGAGGTCTGTGACCTGGGATCTTTCTCACCATCTCTGACTGTCAGCAGTTTCTGGTGTCAGAGATACTTGGACTCAATCTAGGTTCTGCTTCTCAACAGCTGTGCAACTTTGGGCAAGTTTGCTTGTTTTGTTGGATGGATTAATGGTGATAAAAAGAAAGAAGCCTACACAGAGACTTTATCAACTCTCACCGATGGCTCAGAAGGACATCTTGGGTGCAAAAGGCCTCATCTAAAGCAACACAGCACACAACATTCCTTTTATCTGAAAATCTGCACTTGAAGCTTGGGAACCTTCCTGTTTATGTTTGCAGTGACAGAAGAGGAGCAGATGAAGGGGACTCCGATCTGCTGAAGGTAACAGAGAAGAGAGCAGTAGAGTGGCCACTAAGCCTATTCTGCCCACTTGTCATCTAGGGTGAAAAAATAAAGCACATTTTGTAGATGAGACCTGGGAGGTAGGGGCTGCTGGAGAGTTCCCAGATAGTCAATATCAAACCAGGCTTTGAGCCAGACTCCAAAAGTCAGGTACCATCCTCCTGGGGGACTGGTGCACAGATCAATTGAGGCCACTGCAAATAAGTATGACTTCAGCTATAATCTCTCCTGCTGCTGCATCAGCTCGGCAACGTCTGCAACCTTCCCACTACACTGAGCTTTTCATTTTACAGATGACTGTGGGTTTCAAATTACAACATCAATGTAGCAATGTCGTTTTGACAATGGTACTTCTAATACCTAGAAAACTAGTAGTGACACCCTCAGCCATTTTTTTTTCCTTTTCTCCCTAGCCCCACCTTGGTGACCTGACTTTGTGCAGTCCCTGTCTGGAATGCCTGTTAACCACCAGTGTGCTCCTGTTGACTGACAACTGTAGATCAGACAGGATTAACACTGCCACAGAATTGAAGATCCTCATTAACTACATTTTCATTAACTACATTTTCCTGTATTTCCAAAGGACACACCAGAATGGATCAACCATGTGCCTTTCACAAAAATCTTGGGGTTTCCTTAACAATGGAGAAACAAGGTTTATAGGGCCCAATAAAAGAAAACAATACACTTACAGATACTTAACTTCCTTGTTGCTGAAAAACAGACAAACCCTTGCACACTGGTTACATAACTGCTCTGAGGCTTGACACTAACCAGAGCCTGATTCACTGAAGCTAGGAGCAAGGCGATTACAGAGCATCTCACTGCCAAAGCACTCCCGTATGCTTCATCCCATTAGATCTCAAAGTTCTCAGTACTGTGAGACTGTGACAAGCAAGGACTTAGGTCTCAAGGCTACATATAAAATGAGAATGACCCCAGCAATATCCCATAATAGAAGGTGTGTGGCATCCTGAAACTTTGTGATTCCAAGCTCTCGGAGCAGCTCAGAATCTCACACTCAACCTAGAAGTCACCATACAGACTGGCAGACTAGAGCCAGGTATGTAGCTCATCTGGCAGAGTGCTTGTCTATCATGCACAGAGCCCTGGATTCCATCTGTAGCATCACACAAAGTAGGCATGGTGCCCAGCCCCTGTAATGCCAGTTCTCGGATGATGGAAGCAGGAGGAGTGGGAGATCAAAGTCATCCTCATCTGCATAACAAGTCTGAGGCCAGCCAGAGCTAATCAAGTCCCTGTGTAAAAAGATATGAAAGATTTGCAGACTGTGTGCTCATGCGCAACCTAGAAAGTGCTGTCTGAGTGTCAGAATAAAAAGTAAAACCAATGCCTCACGGGAGTTACATCCTGCATCAAAACAAAATGCATAGCATTTTCCAGACATCGTTAAACCTACAAAAACAAAGCATGAGGCATGAAAGCTGAGAAGATGAGACCACCATGGCCATCTGCAAGCAGAGCAGAGGAAAAGTAAGGCACAGGTGTAAGCTAAGCATGGGGCAGGGGACCAGGTGACCACGCTGGGTCTGCCTAGAGGAGTGGAGGCTGAGGGTAGGGGCTGGCAGCTGGCAGTATCTTCAGTCTTGGGTGGGATCCATGCTTCCCTTGTGAGTACTGCCAAAATACAGTTGACCCTGCTGACCACATACTGATACGTAAGCAGTTTTGGAGGAGAGAGACAGGAAAAGAGCAGTAGGAGGGCAGAAGCAACTAGATATAGACAGACATGTGACTCACAAAGAGAAGCACGTGGAAGGATAGAGGCTTTCCTGGACTCTTGTTCCTAGCGACTAGCCTTCAGAGAGACTTTTACCAAAGATAAGAGATCTATGTACAAGAACGTCTAAGTAGCTCAGAGACTTACAGGATATGTGTGTCAATGAAAATACCATTCACTCCCTGCAACAAGGACAGATTTTGCATGGTAGGAACTTCGTGTTGCGTTGGGAGTCTCAAAGACAAGATTATCAAGCCAAGGGTTAAAAGTTTTGCTAATGCTTTTGTCTCTTTTGAGAATTCCCATCATTCAAAGCCGGTGCTCAGCTCTACTCTGGGCCAAATGTGGCAGGAACAAAACCCAGGGTCACTCTCCAAAGGGCAGGAGTCAGATCTTCATGCCAGTTAACAAGCACAAAGCTAGCTCAGTTTTCAAATAAGGCCAGAGACAAATTAAACAATTTAAAAGAATAAATACTGTAAAGCTGTGGTGTACCGCAAGTTCAAAGCCAGCTTGCCTTGAGGCAATTAACTCATCACAATAAGTAACAGTAAATCAATCCACTCTAATTGCATTTGGTGGAGGAGCTTAGAAAACTCTTTAGTGCTAGCTGATTATCGATTTTATTTTCTTCTTGTTGTTATTATTATTATTGTTATAATCACTCGTGATGTCAAACATGCAATGTTTGCATACTCATAGATGGAAAGGACTTTAATTTAACATAAACCTATCCAGTTTCCATTTTTTCTAGAGATGCTTTAAAAATCTAAGGTACAACAGAACTGAACATGGCATCAAAGGCCTTTAGCACAGGCTCTGCAGTTGGAAGCCAGTTAACAAGGTTAACAAAGGGCCACAGTACCACCCAGGTGCACACGTCCTTTCTTATAGGAAACACATTCCACACTTATAGGAAACAGAAATGAGTGCAGTATCAGAGACCTTACTGCCCTTCAAGGTCAGATACTGCCACAGAAACCCCACACGTAGTCTTCACCTGCTGCCCCTTAATTCTGTGGTTTCCACTGGACCTGGTAAGTGTTCCAGCTACTAACCTAGTCAGTATCCTGTGCCAATGCTAAGCTTGAGATCTGATAACTAACCATACACCTGTGGATATGAATCATCAAGTAAGGAAAATGACAAAGGGGTAAAAAGTCACTGTCCTTTAAACACATAAACGGATGAAGTCATTATGTCCAGATGACTTCACAAAAGACTCAAAGACATCAAAACCTAAGCCTCATCTCTGGAAAGCTACAGAACTCCTGACTCATGCTCCTCCCTTGGATTCTGGGCCTTAACCTTATGATCTATAAAATGGAGATATTAATACTTGCCTTGATGGGTTTTCAGGGCAAATTAATGTGTACATGTAAAACACTTAAGGTTTTCATTGGTACGTGTTTCTTATTGATATAGAAGTGAGATTAGTACTGTTACTCTCATAGGCATTGGGCCTATATAACACATTTAGGAATACAAGGCTTAGACCCAGTTCTTCTTTAACTTTTTTAACTGATTTGAGATGGTTAGCCTGTGAGTTAAGGGCCTGTAGAAAATTCATGGCTCTGAGTTTATTGTTAGGGTGTTTTCTATATTTTATTTAGAAATAGCTGAGAGGAGTTAAGAGACAACAGTCCAGATCGTCTTACATGGATAGTTGGCTTTCAACACGTCAGAAGTCCACAGAACTGATGTTACAAACATTTCTGTATTAAGGTTCATTTTGATTAGAGACCTGTCTCCTCCTGACAGCTTCCTGTCTTGGATTCTAAGAAGAAATTGAGTGTCTTTGGAGTTACTCCAGTTGTGGTGAGACAGCCACTAGGCAAGAATGGTCTCTTTTCATCTACAGACAAAATACTGTCCTGAAAAGGACACACTTGCTGAATAGTCAACTGATTCTATTTGCCAAGACAGAGTAATTAGCCCTTAATAATTCTGCATCACTAGGTCTGTCAGATGATCCTGGGCCAGAAGGCTGATGATCGGATGCTCCAACGTTTTGTAGTATAGGGACTGTCTAGGTGTTCAGCGGTCTCTATAAATTGGCTAAGTTTTAGAAGCTATGCTTTGTGCTTCCCATAATTTCAGTTAACTCAGTCATTCTAGATTTCTGATGGGGTTGAAGACTTATAGTCTCATAGCCAATCCCAGCTATTTACTTTGAGAGAAAAGATTTGAGAGGATAGTTTTCAGCTGACATTCATTCTAAAGCCAAGAAAAAAGCCAGGTTTAAGTCTTTTAGTTAGGAGAGATGACAGAGGTTCTGGTTAGTCAACAAAATGACGGATTGGATATTAGGTCTATCTTGTACCTTACTGATACAAACTGGTATAGTTATGCTCTAATTGTATTTTGAGAGTAAATTTTTATTTTAACAGGAAGGGTGATATGTAGGAGGAGCTAAGGCGGGAGGAGTAAGGAGAGGAAGAGGAGGAATAAGGAGAGGAGGAGGAGAAGGAGAGGAGCTAGGAGATGAGAGAGAGGGGGCATAGGGGGAGGGGAACATGGAGGCGGATGTTCAAGTGTCTCTGCCAGTCAAAGACAGTTGGTATATCTAGGTTGGGTATTGGGTTACACTTCTGATTGAATGGGCATCTTGTTATTGAGCATTACCAAACTTATAAAGCCTTTGATTAACATTTACAAAAAAAGGTACTAATAAAAAAACACTTTCCACAGCATTGCCAAACAACTGAGTGAGATCACTCGGGTACTAGTAATTTGAACAGCTTACAAGTGTTTGCCTTCTATTTACTCAAGATTATCTCTTCACTTCTACTCCCTTCCTTACAAGGGTTAGAAGGAAAACCAGGAGTAAATTACTTCAATCTCCTTGGCTAACTTCATCCTGCATGCTATCTTTGTCCAGTGTTGCTTTTGTGTTCTCATGTGTTGTGATGCTCCTTGCCATCTACATGCATAGCTCACTGCAGCTTGCTGTAGTCCCATCACAAAGACCCTTGGCATTTATTTCACTATCAAAATGCAGGCGCTCAGAAACTGCTTTTGTTAAAGAGTGCTGGCTCCGCAGCTTGGCCCTACAAGGTACTGTCTATGAACGCAGGATGAAAGCCTAGCATTTCACACTTTGTTCCTGTCTGTCTCCATCACTTTGGATGAAGACAGGTAAACCGTTATTCTGAAACTTTCTTCTAGAGTAACTTTCAATTCCTAGGTAAGGAAAACTTTATAGGGCCAACACTTTCCCACATGAGAGTGGCTCTCCATAGGATGAGGTCATACCATGGAGCAGAGAAACCCTCTCCTGTCAGGCACCCTGGCCTCTCAGACAATAAGGACGACTTTGCCCACCTTGTGCAGAACATCAGAACATTCAGAGACAAGGCTCAGGGGGATCACATCTCAACCAGGATTGCTCAAGTATATAAATCACATATGACTCACTTCTCAATTCTCCCCACTTATAAACCTACTATACACCTACCTCAGTACACCGCTGATGGACTTGTGGACACTGAACCCTTCTATCTGTTCCTTGAATTCCCTTTGCCTTGTGGTTATCAATCAGGAGAGAACCATTTTGCTGCCGGTTTTTAAAAATATGGGTTTTAAGCAATAGGATAATATAATCTTAACTTGACTGAAATAAGACTTAAAAAAAAATAAAGTTAGAATAATGGTTGTGCTGGTTTTCTGAGTTCCCACAGCTCCTGGGACATAACTTTCCCCTACCACTTCATATAATAGCTATTATTTTTGATGCACTATTGACTCAGCAAAGGCCTATGAACCTGGCAGACAGGGGCCTGAGCTTAGCCCAGAAGCCTATGCAGCTGGCACACTGCCTGAGAGAGAGGAATCTCATTCCCAGATCATTTCACGTATGTTGAATCAAAAGATCCAGTAAAAATTGAATTTCTTAGTTGCCCTTACTTTGCCCCTGAAAACTGTGATTGCTGAACAGTGGCAAGGTGTACTCCATAGGGAATAGTTAGAAGTTTATCAGTGATAATGAGATTAGAGATTAAGGACCCCTGTACCTCTTATCAGTTGTGTGACAATGCTGTAGTTATGCAAATTTTCAACTGCAATAAAGCAATAGATTCCCTGGGCTTTGTGTTGCCAAATGTCAAGGATTCAACTGCATTCAAACACATATCAAATATAAATTGGACAGTGTGTTATCAAGGTGAAGGGTCAATTCCTGACCTCAGCTATATCTAAGGGTTTTCTGATCACAAAAAGAGAAGGGACAATGGCCAAGAAGGTCACACAGTGTCAGAAACAGAGGAAGCTAAATAAAAACGGGTCAGCATTCAGCCACCCTGAACAGCTTCCAAAAGGTACATATTTCAAAACTGCTGACTTCCAAATGAATTTTTCTTTGCAGACTTGCACAAATCACACACCATTTTTTAAAAAACTTATTCTCTAGAGGCCGGGAGACTCTTGGTGACCTTGAAATTCTATAGCGGATAGAGCTAATGTGCAGTCTCTTGGGTACTGAGCCCTTTCGACATGTCTTGGTGTGATGAAAGCACTGGTGGGCAGCAGCGATGGGGAGAGAATGCTGGAGAAATACAGAGCCTGGTCTTTGCCAGGAAGCAGAACTGGAACTCACAGGGAGTAGGTCCGGTGGGAAGGGGTGGGGCTAATGAGAAACACATGCCTAGATGTTCACAAGCACTCTATACGGATGATAAACCTGGTGAAAGGTTCTCTGCCCAGTGGCATATTTATGTGTTAGAGCACACCATTAAGGAAATTGTCAAACAGTGGAACATGTGACTTTGACACTAAGAAACACCTGAAGCCTGCCTCGTACCAAGAACGTTGAGTGGTTGGCCATGAAGGATAGAGTATGCACAGTCAAGGCAAAGTCCTGTGATCAGGAAGAGGGCAGAGAAAGGACAGATATGAACATCTGAGAATCATGTGGCAAGTCCTTGTCACTTAGTTCGTTATTAGTGTTGATGTGTACAGAGGTAGCTCATATACTGCTTGTATTCCTAAGCAACAGGTAAAGGTAACTTAGGAAGGCTACAGGACTTGCCCAGCATCCCCCAGTGGATAACTGAGCTAGACTCTAAGGCAGTATGAAAACACATGAGCATAGGCCTTGCTCTGAGACACAGGGCTTTCATCAAACTGCACACTGGTGCCTCGCCCATGGGTGCTTGTGAGAGGACATGACTCGATCCTCATTGCTCTAGTGTGGGTAACTCTGTGTAGATAAAACAAAAATGCTGCCAGAGTACTCTGTGGGTTACCTTAAATCTGTCACATCTGTCTGCAACTGGCTATTTTCCTCAATCATTCTCCTTTCTCCTGATACCCAGGTGATGTTCCTCTGTGTCTAGCATGGATAGAACAGGTCTGACATGAACATGCAGTGGGCAGCCACTCTATGAAGACACCAGGGAAGACCTGTGAAGAGGATAGCCTCATGCTTAGTGATCCAGCAGCTTGGTGATGTCCAGGAGTGTTGGGGCTCAGAAGCTTAGCTTATGGGAAGCAAAGTCCTGATTGTGCTTGCAGAATATCTGCAGACAGAGGAACTAGCTCTGGACCCAGCTGGACTACATACTAAAATCACTGCTTTCTGGGATGGAGGGCCCTAAGAACAACTGCAGGTTTACAGGCTCACTGGGAGACCTCATCATAAAACCAATTACAGAAAAAGAGGACAGAGCAATGTCAGTCTAGGTAAGATATGCATGTGGCAAAGTCCAGGGAAACCAGGAGCAAACATGTATGAATTTGCTTCCAATATAGTCACAGAGGACAGAGTCATACTCCCTGAAACAAATGTACTGATGCCAATCAGAGATGTTTTCAGAGATTCAGTCCCTACATATTTTGGGGTGGGTACTACTGACATAGGCATGTTCTTCCTAACATGTACCCAAGTTCCAGGAAGATAGACAGGTCTCCAAGATAAACCACATCTCTTACACAAGGAAGGCAGAGTAAGTCCTTATCAGACAAGGTGTCAGGACCTCGTGAAGTGAAGTTCTCACACATCAACCATTAAGCCAACCTCTCATGAGAGCAGCTGGACTTGCTTCATTGTCTCTTCTGCACAATGCCCCACATTGAAATCACGTACATTTCTGATATCAACTAGTATTTAAGCAGGACATTATTACTTATTGAAACTTAATGTTTGATCTATCAGATATTCTGATATATGTAAGAGAAAAGTAAGGCAATGTAAGCTCAAAACATTGAGCTTTCATGTCATGAGGGTGCGACAGATATATAGATTCTATATGTTGAAGTTATTAGAATGAAATGTGAAAACAAGTGTGTGTGAAAGGCTCTGGGAAGAAAGAGAGAACTTGTAGGGGCAGATGAAAAACCTAAGAAAACTAAAGCCAATTTGAAAGAACCAAATGAAAACTTAGGATTTTAAATACTAAACCTTTTACTTGATAGTCTTAAAAATGGCATATACAACATAAAGACAAAGAATAATGAGCTTGAAGAAAGGCCAAGAAAAATTACTGAAACACAAAGACATAGAAGGAGACAGAAGGAGGAGGTAAGAGATCTTCTGAATAATGGGATCTAAGACACTGGCATTACTGCACTAAGAGAGGGACAAGGAACAAGTGAACAGAGCGAATGTTACAGGAAACAATGGCTGAAAAAGGTCCAGCTCATGAAAAACACCATCCACACACTCAAAGGTTCACCAACTGCAAGTTCGGTACACACAAAGGGTACCTAGATTACCGGTGTTCATATGAGGAAAACAAACTAGGGCAGAAAAATCATGAGTCAGCCTGAAGAAAAAGACCCATTACAGACAGGTTCAAACCAGTGACAGAGAAGAAAGTAAAAGTATCCTGTTGTGATATCCCCCAGAAACTCAGTCTGTGGCTCAGCCTGTACATAGATCAGTGTATAGATCAGGCTAGCCTTCATCTGCTCCTCCTGATCCTCCTGCCTCTGCCTTCAAAATACTCTGAACAAATGAAGGTGTTATCAAAGAAAAACAGATGCTTTCTCCAGTACATGACCATCATCAGTGTGCTCAAGGAAATTCTCCATACCAGAAAATTGTGTATTTAGACAAAGCACAGACCTGCAAGGAAAAGAGGTTAACTATATAGGTGAATTTTACATTTACACCTCTTAATACATTTTCAACTTATTTTTTTAACTTTAAAACTTTAAGAACTATATCCTCAAATGTACATTTGAAATTTTACTAAATATCCTGGTTATTTGAAACAAAAAAAGCACTGTGTTGAAGAGTTAATAACCTAATTAAATATAATGTAAATGATAATAAAGTATACATTTATCAATGTAGAAATATAGTGTTTTGTGGATTTTATTATTTATGTACACTAAAGAGTATATTATTTGAAACCATACAGTTTTTAAAAATAACATCCACAGTAACTACTTAAATACAGACACACAGACATAGACACAGACACAGACACACACACACACACACACACACACACACACACACACACACACACACACACACACACGCACACACACACACGCACACACACAC
>NW_021604669.1:6400172-6424042 GCF_004785775.1 Grammomys surdaster | reverse complement strand
GGGAGGGAGAGAGGGAGAGAGTGGGAAAGGAAGAGAGTGTCAACAAGTCCTAAATGAGGGAATATTCGCTTCCAATGTCATCAAAACCAAGAAGTCTGAGAAACTGTCAAATCTAAACAGAGATGTAAAACATAAGATACTTAGTAAACTGTTGTTTTGTCCTGAGATCCTAAAGCAAGAAAGGGACATCAACTAAAAAAATGAAAGAATGTGAAACATAAGATTCAGTTACTAATGTGTCAGTGTTGAACTATCAGTAATAACAAACTGCCTGTGCATGTTGGCTGTGAACAAGCAGACTGCAGTGGCACTGTAGCCTTGAAAGCTTTGGCATAACCACCATGTAGGAAAGTGTCTGAGTCAAGGAGAATGACTGGCTCTGGCTCACTGAGAACACCCCCTAGGGTTATAAATTCACTCACTACACATTTCTAAGATCTAATAATGATTACAGGGCTATAGAGAAGCCAAATTGGTATGGAAGATGGCAGTGGACCTTGGAGGAAGAGAGCAAAAGCTGGTGCCCTTCCCAGCCATCCTCATGAATATGGTCAGAGTTAATAGCTGTACAGAGTCACTGTCCAGTTTCTGCACAGCAACCCTCCTAAGAGCACCCTATGAAATAATTAGATTATTGTTGGAAGTTTTCAAAGAGGCAAAAAATGGCTCAGATTAGCAAAGGAGCCCCACAAAGGTCTACTCGTTGGCAAGTAGTGGCCCCGTGATATGGCACTCATCTACTTGCTGATGAACAATTCATACAACAGTGAAAAGAGCATTAGTATCTAGAAATGAATAAAGTGGAAAACATCTATAAGAATATTACAGTAAGTGCTTTACAGAGTTCAACCCAAACAAAAAGAATATGGGCACAATCAAGCTGGTTTATACCCCTTGCTTTTGGGAAATTGGAGTCATTTTCAAGAGATACGGGAGAAAGAAATGGAGTCAGCACCCTTTGATCACCCACTAGGTACCATGTACCAGACCCACTGTTCATAAAAATGATACTGCTTTTAATATCTCCAACACCAGGAGACAGATACCACATCAGTATTTTACAGGTAATAAGATTTATAGAAAGGAGTAAAATGACACAATCTACAGGTGGCGCAGCTAGGAACTAACTCAACCTTTTGCAGTTCCTAAGGCACCTTGCCTCTCGTGTTTTCAATTGCCAAAGGCAGTTCACCACCGCTCATTAGGATGACACCAAAGACTGTACTCATAATCTGCTTTGACTTTAGTTTCTAAGATATCTTTTTTTTTCATTTTTGTAATGTTATGGTTTTTACTTATATATCAAGGAGGTGATCAATTTAGGTCACATGGTTTAAAAATCAAGGATCAATCAGAGGAAATGGTTCAGTGGGCAAAGAGCTCCCAGGATAGTGAGGGCCAGAGCTCACATCCCCAGGATCCATGCAGAAGCGAGGTGGAGATGGCCGATAATCTGCAATCTAAGTAAACAGGAGGCAGAGACTAGGGATTCCTAGAACAAGATGAGCTGCCAAAACAGCAAGCTACAAGTGCATTGTATACATGAGCAGGCACACGTATATGTGAACCTCCACACATGTGCCCCACACATACAAACATGCATGTGTACACTCACCATACATCACCATTACCCTGTCTTCCAATATAATCAGCTCATATCCCTATTCTCCTCAATAGATGGCGTGTCTGTTTATTTTGCATTTATTTTTACAGAGCCTTGAAAGTAAACATAAGAAATATGGTTTTATCATTTTCATCTTCCTTTTGCAGTTTCTTATACAGATTAAATATCTCTCTATAAAAATGATCAGAGAGAGATTTTTAGACACTTTTAAACCTACAAATCATTCTGTTGTATTTTACTGATTTTTTAACTTAACCAGTACCCTATTCATGGATATCTATTTTTCATAAATGACCCTACACAGTTGCTTTGTATATCTTCAAGGATATATGCAGTTGATAAGTTCATACACGTGACCATTTTACATCCTCTGTGACACACCTACAGTTGGAACAGTAAGTGCTGCACTCATCTCCTTGGGAAACATGCCGTTTTTACTCCCCCAAACAGTATATGAACAGGGCTATTCCCTCATGGCCTTCAATGGAGTGTGTACTTGAACTTTGATATTTACTGATCCAACAGAAAAATAATCATAGCATGGTTTTGCTGACTTTCTTAATCAATAAAGTTGAACATTTTATCATGTACCCAAGTTATTCCTTTGTTTGAGACCAATTCTTGAAATATATTTGCCTATGAGAAAACTTTTTATAAAACTAAAAGATGAATTTAAAACATCATATAAAAATAATTCTAGCTGCTCAGCACTTCCCTTGAATTTTTGTCATCTTAGAATACCATTCTGAGGCTTTGATATTCCAAAGTATGTTAAGAGAAATCTCAGCTTCCTTGAATGAATGAGCTGATCAGTCAAGATAGGAAATAATGCAAGGAAAGACAGAGAGTATGGCTCAACTCAGCAAGGAGGGAAGATCTAAGCAAGTGTTTCTGTGTGAGGCTGTGGTTCATGGCTGACCTAGCTTCCCTGTGACAGTCATCTAGTCACTTCCTTTCCTGATCCCCTCACTTCTCTCTTCCCTTCCTCCTCACTTTCTTCCCTGCACACCTCCAGCAGCAGCACCCTCCACATCCACCTCATCTCTCACGATAGAGGCTATGTTTTCAGAACTAGTATTTAGACCCAACCTCAAAGGATGGAGGACTCAAAAGAATTAAGAATCTAACTCTCAAACTTAGATGGAGTGAAAGATGTGATACCTACAAAATGAAGCATCTTCTTTAGATGAAAAGCAAGACTTCATTTAAAAATTGTTTGTTTGAGCTACAATAACAACTCGCCTGGAGATGCATGCATACTGGACTAACAGTGGCATGAATGTCATGGAACTAACCAACTACTCCTAATTGTATTTATCCAGGTACTGTACATCTAGACATGATGACCAGCCCATTGTTTAAACCCTCCAGATCGGGGGCTGCCCATCACAACCAGGTACCTTCTCTAGTTCCTCTTAGGTTAAGTTTGATGGCTGTTGTGGGGAGTGGAGGAAGCCCTGAGAGAATATGTAAGAAGCCGGTATGTCCTAAGTGAAGCTGTATCATTGACTTGAGCATAACCATGACAAGGATCCCAGTGCCTCAGACCCAAGGCAAAGCCTTCCTGGGGTCAGGCTCAGGGAAACGGCAAAGCCTTCCCCTGGTTCCTGTGTGGATGTTGACAGTCTGTGCAGATACTATGGACTGTTACTTCTTCTTCCTTGATATTGATACTTATAGTCTGAGATTGCTTTGATACAGAGACCCACCTACATAAATGAGCTAACTCTGCCTTCTTGTTCACATCATGTATATATATATATATAAAATAAACCCACCTCCATAATTCAGATTTATAAAACAAACACACTGAGTTCATGGGCTGCTCGAGTGTTATCATAAAAATCCAGCTTTTCTATGTATGTGCCTGTTGTTCTTAAATCCCTGTTGCCCCAGTTAGGTCAGTCCTAAGCTATGCAAGGTCAAGGCATTCTGTGCCCTTGAGGATGCATTTGATTGCAGGCAGTATCTGTGATTTCTCAGTGGTGTGATGAGCTTGGCTCTCAACTTTATCACCCATTAGATTTTAGGAGACATGAAAATGCTTCCTGCATGAAGATGTCCACTGTGCAGTTATTTATAACAGCCAAAACTGGGAGCAACCAAAGGACTCAATTGTAAGGGGCATGATTAAATAAAGCGTAGAACTCAACACTCTGCAGCAGTGACAAGGAGCTTGTAAGTCTATCTCATGAAGTGTGAAAATGACTAGAAGTACTCAAGGGAACGCAATGCTTCTAACTGCACAGAGGGTCCTCTACCCTGCCTTCAGCTGGGAGGGTCCTATACCCTGCCTTCAGCTGGGAGGGTCCTCTACCCTGCCTTCAGCTGGGAGGGTCCTCTACCCTGCTTTCAGCTGGGAGGGTCCTCTACCCTGCCTTCAGCTCTGACTCAGAAGTGGAGCATTTTTAGCAAACTACCAAGACACTCAGCTATGCCACGGAACTCAACAAAGCTTTATCAGTGGTAAAGCTGATGCAGTGATTTCCATCAAAAAAAAAATCTCATTTACTGTTGGACTGCAAACTCATCTTTAAAAAAAATGCTTCAAAAGCACTCTAGATTCTATGAAGAAAGAAATTTATAAGCATTTTCAAGTCCTATTTAATGAATACTAAATAAATACATAAATAGAAATATGCCATTTTTAAAAAACAATCTAGGGATCTGCCTTACTTCAGTGTTTCCTGTCACAAGTCATATACTATAAATTATTAAATCCACCTCAGGAAAAGCAAGTTGTTTTCATTTTGCAAACCAACTGCAAAAGTTCAGTAGCATCTGCCTGAGGATCCCTGCCCACACAGAACAGTAGTAAAAAAGAGAAACCTGAGTGTTTAGCAGCATTAGCTACCAGGTGAAATTGGTTTTTCTGGCCTCCATAGAAAAGTTCCTCCACAGACAGATGTGAAAGGAAAAACTGTGGGAGAATATGATTGACAGAACAGTGTCCCTCTCAAGACTCCCATGTCCTAATCCATGAAGCTGTTTAACAGGAACAAAGACTACAGGAATTAGGTAGAGGTATTAGCTCAGAGGTAAAAGTGCTTTCTAAAATGTATGAGACCTGGGTTCATCCTTAACACTGAAGAAAACTCAGTAACAACTAAAGGACAGGAATCAGAAATTAAAGTTACTAGATGTCTGACAAAAACATAAAGACTTTACTTGGGTTATATGAGTGTCATCACAGGGACCTTTAAATACTTTATTATTTGAGACATGGTGTCCTGAATTCCAAGCTAGTCTTGAACTTGCTATATAGTCTAAGTTGACCTTGAATTCTGAGCCCAATTCTGTGTCTAATTCCTGAGTCCTGGGATTACAAACGTGTTGTCATTTCTAATTTACTTGGAGGAAACTGAAATGGAGTATATGATAGGTAAGCACTCTACCACCTGAGCCACATCCCCAGCAAGTGCAAAGTTTTCTCCCTCCCCTGCCTCCTCTGTGTGTGTGTGTGTGTGTGTGTGTGTGTGTGTGTGTGCACACTCCCATATGCAGAGTGTTTATATACCCATGTGCATGTGACCCTTAGGGCACATGGAGGCCAGAGGCCAATGTCAGGTTGCTAATCTTCTGTAATCAGTTTTCACTGTATGTCTGAGAGTTTTCTCAGTGAACCCAGAGCTCACTGAATCCATATCATGATCCAGTGATCTCCCTGTCTCCGTCTCCCCAGTGCCAGGATTACAGACATGCACCACTGCAGCCAGCTTTTTATGTGAGTTCTGGGGAGTAAAATAAGGACTTCATGCTTGTTCAACAAAGTACTTCACCAACAGCCATCTCTCCAATATCAACCCACCACCACCAGCTCAAAACAGATCTTTAAAAGTCAGAGGAAATTCAGAGCAGAAGACATGAAGGGACATGCCATGTTACTGGCTTTGAAATAGAAAGTGGCTATCAGCCATGGATTGCAGATGACTCTAGCAGTGAAGAAAGACAAGGGCATGGGGTTGAGACCTGGCCTTGCCAATGTTCTTCTTTGATATTAGGGGCAGGGGAACAGAGTTATAGAAATATAAAATGTGTGTGTTCTTTCAACACAATGTGGTGGTAATCCATTTTAGCAAGAGGAAATCAACCGGGGGGGGGATACAAAAGAGAGATTCCCACTGCCTGAATGATATGGCTGCTGTGGAACAACTTCATGCTGCTCTCTGAGCTAACTGAGAAACTTCACTTAGACAAACTGATACAGAAGAGCTAGAGGACTAGAGACCAAGGCTGGCTGTGATATTCCACAGCCTATGTGAGTTTCATTCTAAGCTCTGCTACTACTTGATAAAGAGGATCTTGAATTCACTGGCAGCCTGAGGGAGCCCAACCATGGCCCAGGGACCAGCTAAATGCAGCAACAGCAGATTCTGCACTGAATGCCAAGGACATGCCAGACGAAATACGTGGTAATTGCCTGTGTGGATGCTTGACAGAATAAATCCCATATTCATCTCCCGAGCACATAAGCCACATTCCAAAACCTTAGAAACTGAGAATTTAGTTCAGAGATAAAGGCTGCTTCACCTGTTCTGGTCAGGACCAGTGTAAACCAAGAATGAGTGCAAAGGCCACTGAGACAGGAACAGTTAGAAGAATTATCCCCAGTGGACCTAATTTCTCATCTACAAAGGCAGAAGGCTGCTTTGGTCCTCAGCTCTCTAGCATGGTAAATATACTACTCTTAGAGTATTATCTCCCGATGAAACACATTTATGTCCCATAACACATGAAATGAAGCCTGTGGTTTAATTTTATATGAAAATAGGGATAAAATTGAAGACCTAACAGATTCAGTCATGTGGTACTCCAGGTGATATGTGGGTTCCACCTTCACAACTCATGTTCACTGTAGACCAGATCAGCTACCTGAAAACTGTTTGCATGATTGTAGCTTTCCTAATCCCCTTCTTCTGCCCAAAGTCACTGAGAAGATACAGCATGAAGAGCACTGAACAGTGGGAGGATGCAGTCTAAGTTCTGGCTCCTTTGCTTTCTGGATGCTAAAAGTGTATGCCTACATACTCAGAGTGCTTAAGTTCTTCATCACATGAGGAGAAGTCCTAAGGAGCCATATAAACTGTTCTGAACATGGGATGAGCTTGTTGCTGGGAAAGGTCTTTCTCACCTCACAAATGACAGACAAGGTCAACATGACAACAGCAGCTGAAATCAGAGTCTATGGCAGAAAGATTAGAGCTGGTCAGCTCAATTCTTAGGCTCAGGTTTCTCATCTGATAAACAAGGGCAGCAGTATGTACCATGGGGAGCTCTAAGGTGACAGATATGAGCCTCCTTACACAAAGCCAGCATCTAAGATGTTCAGTGAGAGAGAGACCAAAATGTGGTGACTAACATCCATTCAAGATTACTCAACTCTATGGAATTGTAGAGTAGGCATTTTCAAAAAAAATTTTAGAGAAAAATGGTCACAAACCTTAAAAATTCAATTTCTCTGAGTACATACCAGCAGATATAACAATGTCAAGGGGCAGGATGACTTAAGTAATATGCAGAGATTTTATTGAGAAACATACTGGGTCATCTTTTTCCCTCTCCATAATGCCATGAGAGACTGGCTAAGTAAATACTACCAAATCCACTGAAGAAACATTACTTACAAGGATTAGAAAAAGATAGAGGGACTCTATCTTCAAACCCCTGTACATAATAGGCCAGTGGTTCTCAACTTGTAGGTTATGACCTCTTGAGGAAGGGGTGTCCAACAACCCTTTTACAGGGATAACAAATCAGATGCTTACATTATAATTCACAACAGTAGCAAAATTACCATTATAAAGTAGCAATAAAATAAGTTTATGGTTGGGAATCACAACAGCATGAGGAGCTATATTTAAGGGTCGCAGCATTACGAAGATTGAGAAGCACTATGCTAGGTGCTACAGTGGGTATATCAGAATGTTCTCCCACTCATATAGAAGCCTGTCAAGTGATTTTTATCACACCTGTTTTACTGGGCAATTTACCTGCAATAATCCAAGATCTGAAGTTATGGATACACCTCCCTATGTCTGTATTTTCACGGACCACCACCATACCCATCGCAACTCACTCCAGCTTTGAGTGGGAAGTTCATGCCTTGTTTTCTGTCTGCATCCTCTTGAACACTCTTCCTTGACTTGGTTTCCAAAACACAGAGAAACTCTATGCTTATGGAAAGAGGGAGCACAAAGTAAACTCCACACATGACAGCTAAAGGGCTGGAAAGCAAAGTCAATGCCACAAGTGCTGTGTGTCCACTTGTGTCCTTCCCCACTTCCACCTCGCATGCCTCTTACCTTGAAGGAGGCATGCTGCTCCATGTGTCGAAGCAGCTGAGGTTTCTGGGCTGCTGTGTAGTCACACACCGTACACTTGAATTGCTTCCCTGGAATGAAGCGGAGGACAAAGTGATCATTGCCAGGCTGGTAGCTCCTACATGTAAAGGGACCATGTACACATGTCCCTTGTCAGGTGGGAGAGCAAATTCTCAGAGGGGATCAAGAAGGCAGTGTACAGATGCAAGGCAGCATGATCAGTTGTCAGCAAGGAGGAGCAGGAAGGAGCTCACCCACTGAAGGAAGAGAGTGGTCAGCCTTGGCTAGGAAGGTTCTAGGCAGTAACATTACAGCAGACTCCTAAAGGGAGAAAAGCATATGCCCAGCCACCTCCAGAGGACACTGAAAAAAGAGGTGTTCACAAGAGACAAAGAGAAAGCGGGAGAGAGGGAGGAGATGGAAGGAAGGAAAAGAAGGAGGGAGGAAAAAAGAGACAAGAGGGCGAGAGACAGAGAGAAAAGACAGACAGAGAAAGAGAGAGAGAGAGAGAGAGAGAGAGAGAGAGAGAGAGAGAGAGGTGCAGAAGAGCAGCAGAAAAGGCCACACCATGGTCAGAAACATGAAACAGCCACATGTTCCTCCTGGAACGAACGTGTGCAGTCTACAGGAAGTGAAGAGCTGATCTGGAGAAGAGGGAAGCAAAACATTAAGGATCCAGGATTTCACAATGAAGATGAGATCCTGAGCACCAGAGGAATCTGTAGAATGACTTTTTACATGGAGAAAGATCACCGTGCAAATCTCCCATGCTGGTGGGAGAGTCAATAGCATACCTTCAAAAGTGCCAAAAACAACTTCAGAGAAGATCACTGCTTTAGGAACATTCAACAATCAGGTGAATGGGTGAACATGTAAAAGCAAAGAAATGGATATGTGGAACACAGCACCCTGCTCTTGATGAGAGTACCCAAAATCTCCATTTGCAATCATACAAATATGTAATCAAACATAAGTATGATCTACTTCCTGCAGTAGTAAATGGTCTTAATGGTGCCAGCATAACACGATCACAATTGCTGCCTCAGCAGTATGGATCCAAGGAAATTGTTGCTCCTCTAGGGAACTCCGCACACTTCTTCAGACCAGACTAGTAAGACTTCTCCACAATCCCATTCCCTATCCTCCCGTTCTGAACCCTGAAGTCAAAACAAACTGAGTAAAGGCATAACTGGTCTTTGACACCTGTTCCTACCAAAGTAACCACTAGGGCAAGCCAATGGTAGACGTCACTTCTGGTGTTACTAGATGACTCTACTACCTGAGTCTCTGTTAATAATCTATGACCAGAAAGCCTTTAGTCTTTCGTACTACATCACTAGAACCTATGTGTCTCTCTGATTAGCCACTGAGTATCCTGGTGACAATATCCATATCAATCATTCTCTATAAATTGATGCTCCACAGGGTTCTAGCCCACATTCTTCTTATTCCCTACAGTCTGGGCACACACTTGAGGCCAAAAATCTACACCCTCTACTCAGTCTTCCTTCAACCCAACATTTGAAACAACACCCATTGCCTTAGTCATTGTTCTATTGAGGTGAAGAGATAGCAAGACCAAGGTAACTCATAAAACAGAGCATTTAATTGGGACTTGCTTACAATTTTAGAGGATTAGTCCATGATCATTAAGGAGGACAGCATGAGAGCACACAGCCAGACATGCTGCTGAAGGAGCTAAGAGTTCTACATCTAGATCAGCAGGCAGCAGGAAGAGAGCAACACTGGACCTGGCCTTGGCTTTTGAAACCTGAAAGCCTACCCCTAGTGACACATTCCAACTAGTCTACAACTCCTAATCCACTTCAAGTAATGCCATTCCCTGATGACTAACGATTCAAATATATGAATGCTTATTCAAACTAGGACAGCCCACTCCCAGACAACCACAGGCTTGTAGCCATATCATAATGGAAAAATGCATTCAGTCGAACTTCAAAAGTCTCCATAGTCTTTCACAGTCTCAAGACTTCTTCAAAGCCCAAAGTCTCTCCTGTGACTCGTGGCAATCTCTTAAATATAACCTCCTATAAAATCAAAAATCAAAATAGAAAAACAGATCACATACTTCCAATATACAATGGCACAGGAGATACATTACCATTCCAAAAGGGGGTAAAGAAGACACTGTGAGAAAACACTGGATCAAAGCAAGAATGAAAACCAGCAGGGCAATCTCCAAATTCTGCATCCTCATATCTGATATCAAAGCACTCTTCAGATCTCCAAATGCTTTCAGCATTGCTGAATGCAACACACTTCTCTGTGAGGTATGGTTCCACTCCCTCTTAGCAGCTCTCTTTGGCAGGCACCCCAAGATTCTGGGATCTCCAATATCTTGGGGTCTCCAACACAACCCAGGCTTCACCTTCACAACTTCATGAAATGGCCTCTCTGAGCTTCCATGCAGGGACACCTCTGACATCCATTTGGCCCTTCCACAAACCCTTTTTTGTATTCTTGAGTCTAAAACCAGAACCACATAGCCAATGCTACTTGCTGAGGCTGAAACTTGGTTCCATCACTCAAATATATTTTCCTCAGCTTTCTGATATCGATAGTTTCCTTCACTGCTTAAACTTTTCTTTAATTCCCTTCTACATGTTAGAAGGGTGAGTGGGTAGGGTCTTGCCCTGAGGTTGCCACTCTCTCTATTCCATTTAGCATCAGGCTTTTCTTACAACTACACCCTATCCAACATTTTACCACAGTGTACTTCCCACCCCACACATAGTAACTACCTGCTCACAAGATGGGCTGCCATCAACTGCCTTGCATGTTTTCTCTCAGCAACTCAGTGTCTAGGTGCAGACATATATGACCATATTTCATTAAGTTGAAATGGGCAAGACACAAACAAGAAAGCTTTTATATTTTACACCTAACAGTCTTCATACAAGCAGCAAAAACAACAACCAAAAAATAGATGGTTCAAAAATATTAATACTAGAGTTGTACCTCTCATCTTAAGTGTATAAACTCCGAAGTCTAGATTTTACTCATGTCTGTGTGTGTGTGATACACAAATGCACACCCATAATCACACAATGTATGTATGCACATGTGTATGTACATATACATGTCACATATATGTGGCTGCCCATATAGGATGGAAGAAGGAAAACGATCAGCAGGAGCTGGAGTTGGAGTTACAGTCAGTCATGAACCAACCAATGTGGCTGCTGAAAACCAAACTCTTCCTTCAGAAGAGCAGCAAGTGCTTTTGACAAGTGAGCTGTCTCTCCACCCCAATTTTACTAAATCTTCAAGTCCATACTTTGGATTTTTTTTTCACTAGTAAAGTATGCAAGTTATAATTAGAGAGCAATTAATATGTTTTCTTAAAGACATTACCAACTTTTCCACAGACATAAAGCCACATGGTTCCTGCATATCACCAGTATAACCTCAGCCATACACACCATTCCATTGACTTATGATTCAGGAGACAAATATAGCACGGCTCTAGCAGCCCAAGAAAATACTTGATTTCTTTACTATTATAGTGGGAAAGGGAAGTGGATAGAACTCTTCTCAGTATCAAACAATAAGATCATAGACTAAAATATTAAGTACTAAAGAGAAGTCTTGAGGTACTAGGAAGCTGACTCAGCAGTTTACGATACACATTGCTCTTGTAGAGGACTAGAGTTTGGTTTCAAAACACATGTCAAATGGCTCACAACCACCTAGTTCTAGAGGATCCACATCCCCTCTAACACGCACACCCAGAGTAAAATAAATCTTTAAAGAGTAAAGCCTTGGCAGACAGGTGGGGGTTATCTCTTGGACTGTCCTGACTAAAATGGGAAAGAAGATTTCAAGTACTGGAACCTTTGTTCAATAGTCTATGGCCCATGGAGGAAGCAGTGTTGGCTCAAGTGGGATAACTAGTCTTATACTATAGTCTTAATGTGTATTTTGTTCAATTTTAGGCTTTGCTGTTGCTCTCAGGTACATCACAATGTGTCTTAGTTTCGTTCCCATTGCTGTGATAAAATACCATGACTGAAAACATTTATTTTGGCTTATGGTTTCACAGGGTTAGAGTCCATGATGGTGGAATAAAGGAATATCTGAGAGCTTATATATTGATCCACAAACCAGATAGAGAGAGAGAACACTAGGAATTACATGAATTTTTTGAAACTTCAAACCCCACCATCAGTGACACACCTCTTCCAAGGTCACACTTTAATCCTTCCCAAACAGTTTCACAAATGTCAGGAGCCATAATGAGACAAGCTATTAATTAGCAGGTGATCATCCTGAAATGCTTGCCTTGGATTATTATATAATCTGTGACAAGTGAGTCTTTATTGAGCAAGATTGTAAGGGACTTATTTTAGGAAAGATTCCTGCTATTAATATGCTTTTCCTATTATTATTATTAAACATATGTAACAATCACTAAGTAATAGCACACCCCTTTGGAGCAGATTTCTGCAGATCCACGAAAATGTACTGTCTTGTACTGATGCTATATAGACAAATAGATGACTTCTTAAGTCTTAATGATGATCCTATAAAAATTCCTAAAATTATATCAATGATTATTAAGCTCTTTTATAGTCGGACTGCTATTAGGTCCCTTTCTGATAGTCAAAAGTGCAATGAGAACTCTGTCAGTCTCCCAAGTATCATCAGTTAATTGCCCTTAGATAGTAACCAGACTTTCTCCAGCTCAGAGCACATTCCAAGAGGTTGTAAAACAATTAACCAAAGGTCACTAAAAGGGAACTCATGATTTATTATAGGTGCTAGGATAGAAGATAAAATATTGCCTGGATTTATCTATACAAAAATTCACTAATTTCTTAGTTATAGTTTTAAATTTTCAGTGAACCTGTGGAGCTAGACAGGTGATGGATGTTTAGCCAGATAATTACTCCTAATGGATATGCATGTAAACATTCTCTGTTGTAAACTTCTATTTCAATTTATGATTTGATTTTTGGTGTGAACTTGTAATGAACTTTGTAACATGTGACCATGTACTCTGAAAGAAGCATAAGTACTGAAGACAAAGACAAAGAGAGCAGTAGTAGGAGTAGAGTAGTCATAGATATAGTAGTTTGTTAGGAGCTGTTTGTCCTTTCCTTTCTTTTTCTACTGATTAGAATTTTTCCTTTGTTAGAATTTTTTTTCTTTTCCCCATGTAGGACCTTTCCACTTTTCCTCTTAGATAACTTTCATAGGAAACCTTTTACACTTAGTAATAAACTATATAATAACTTCTCTAAGTGTTTTTTCTTCCTGAGACCTCAGACTAGCAGGCATAAGCTAGAGCACAGCAGCTCCTGCTGAGAGAGTACAAAGGCTATTTGCCTAATCCTCTGCTGTTTTGGGGCTGAGGTACTAAGTGTAAGAAACTGACATTTCTGGCTAGAGGATACCAGAAGGCAGGTTCAGTATGATAGCATAGTAAATAAACTTTTCTAGCATAGATAAGTAAACTTTTGTTATATAGCAACCCTAAATATCTTGTGAGACCGAAGTCTTATCCCTTGTAAGACCCAAGGCTTTACCTGGAATCTTATAAGACCCTAGGTCTTACCCCCCTCGGATGCTCTTCCTTCCCCTCCAGCTGCCTCAAGAAGAACCAACAAGGAGAAGAAAGAAGACTTCTCTCTCCCCCTAAGCCAGGGCTGGCACCAGGCACACCAACTGGGGATCAACTATTTCAATATATGAGACTAATGAGGGTCATTTTCATTCAAACCCCTACACAGAGGCTCAAGGTGTACATTATTGCTGAAGACATAATGTACTTTGGAAAAATGAACTGGAGGATCCTAGCTGCATCTGACTTGAAAGCCTCCACCCTGAGGACAAGCTTTCATAATATTGGAAGGTGCTAATTCCAAGAGATGGAAACAACAAATACTCCTAAGCCTAAGTAGTTATGAACAACAAAGACAGTCATCATAGCAGAATAACAGCAGTAGTGGCACTTATATCTTGGAGATAACAAGAAGCTCTCTATTTAGAGTAAAGGCCCCCTCAGCATACAGAAATCCTGTCTGATACTCAAAACCAAGGCAACTACCCACTAGTGAGGTTATGGATCTTAGAGGAGAGCTACTACTGCCACTTTATTAAACCAGCACGAACTTAACTGAACTTTAAACATTCATTATTATACTGACAGATACAGTGTAGCTCTCATTACTCATCAAAGAAGCTTCTCTTTGCAACAGAAATGATTACTGGAGACCACAACAGGTCAAAATTAAAAAAAAACAAAACAAAAATCACAGACACACAAGTGATTGTGGGATGTCTAACCCAAACTGACACATCTACAGCACAGTCCTTGCACTTAAGGATTGGGGGACACTGATGGAAATCAGCTGGGAGCCAGAGGACCAGAAAAGCTGTAGAGAGAAAGTATCTCCTAAAAATGACAAAAAAGTTATACCCATGATATGTATAACTTGTGGCTGCCTAAACAAGGCCTGAATAAATACAATATCACCAGATATGCTAATATTGAAAAGGATACTTTTATGGGGCTCCACCCACAGGCAAAGAACTACAGCAACTGAGGACGGCTGAGAGTGGAGAGTTAGCCTTTCCTAAAGATGAGCCCCCTAATTGGTTATCCAACACCAAGTGTCCATCCCTGAAATTATATACATGCAAGTAACACTAAACAAACTGAGCAGGTGGCATTTATATATTTAGGGGCCTGTGAGTGAGGAGTGTAACAATAACAAAAAAATGGGGTCAAGAAGAAGTGGGGTGTGGGGCACTACATGGGAAGGACTAGAGGGAGGAAAAACTAGAAAAATTATGTAATTTTATTTTAATTTAAAAGATAAAAAAAAATATTTAAAAAGGAAAAAAACAAAACTTTGAAAGAAAGAAATGGAATGACCTAGTACACAAGGCTCTGCATCACACAAGGAAAATGGATGTCTCTAAAAGGACATGTCAACCCTGGGCAACCTAGTCAGACAATAGATAGAGCCCCAACCATCAGGCATGAAAGAGTATTTAGCATGATCTTTGTTGCCTAATTAAAACAATGGAACGCAGATTTATGACCAGCTATCAAGAAGCAATTTTTAGACTTATCAGGTTGTTCCCAGCAAGAGATACCTGGAAATTTTGAGTAATGTGGAGGCCAAGCTAGTGCTTCCTGGGTTAAAATGACCTCACTACACTGCCAACGAACATCACACAGCTGTATGTGGATATAAACCACATAGTACCCAAGAAAGCAAACAAGAACAAAGCAAAAGAAGAGGTTGATTTTTTAAATTGTCCACCTTTGCCTATAGGCCTCCTTACTGAACTACTGGACATCTTTTAGCAGAACTAGAGCTAGGAGTGTATCTTCCCATTGGGCACTAAGCCAGGGATGCGTATCATCAGATTAGGGATGGCAAACCAGAACCAAATAGTTTTTTAGTTCATAAACTGGGGCAGGAAAGCCCAGACTCAGATCCAGGTACATTCTACCTCCAAACACAGAGAATTTCATCTAATGAGGGCTGAAAAAACTACTAATAACCAGGGTGGTCAGTACCACTCACACATAAACGTGGGCTGTTTCACAGACTGGCAGTCCATTAAAAGAGATACCCAAGAAAAAAGTAGCAGAACTGAGTTCCTGGGATCGATCATTCTTCCCTGTTTATCAGGGGCCACAGTAGAAAACATGATACACAGATTCTTCTCTACTGTAAGGATGACTAAAGCACAGGACTGGTGAGCACATAAAAATAAGCCCCTGAGAGATGAGACAGGGTACAAGCAGGAGACCAGAGGGAGCCTCATTTCCACAGGGGCTTCCGGGCTACTTGGTGGCGACCCTCCTTCCCTCGTGCTGTTATTCATTTCCCTGGCATTCTCTAAGGGAATCCAAGCTTAACTTCTAAGTGAGGCTGTCTACACAAACTAAGGATAGAGGAGAAAAAAATGTAACAATTGTGTTAACGTGCAAGCAGTATGGAATCAGTGTGTTTATAAAAGACTGTTGGCTCCCGTCTCCCACAAGCTCTTGGCCTCTCTACCCACAACAAAGGCTCAAAGCCTGCAACAGCTGCATGGGCCTTCAGTCACATGATTCCATCTCGCCTGTCTGCACTCCACACACCCAGAGCCTGTTCTTCCCAGTTGTTGGGCTGCATCTCAGGTCACCCACATTCTGTTGGCTCAGTCACCTGCATTCAAATGTCACGTCTCCTGGGTCATTTAGCAGCCATCCAATATAGAATAACAGTCCCCATAGCACACTTTACTGATTCAGTTTGAGTACTAGGAAGCTCATGATGTTTGTATAGAAACTGAATCATGTCTTACTTATATTTTTACTTTCATTCCCAAGTTTCCTCAGTAGTTGAGATGGTTCAAGATTTCCATTGTAACACAGCATGTCTTTATTGATTTTTACCATGTTTATCATCTGTCTCACTCACTGGACTTGCAGCCTCCTGACAGTGGAAGTTTATACTTTCTGCTTGCTGTCATCAGGGTTGTCAAATAGAAGACTTACTTTACAAATGGCTAGAGCAGTTAACTAATGCACCTGTGCTGAGCTGTGAGCTCCTTCCCGGCTGTGAGGGCCTACTGAAGATGAGGCCAGTGAGCACGTAGAACAGCATTCACTGGAGCTGTGCAGACACCCTTGTACAGGTATCTTTTATTTGCCATGTGATTGTTGTCTGGAAGCTTCCTGCTTCGGTCTGCTAACCTAGGCCCAGCTCTAGAAGCTTCTCACCTCCTGACAATCTTATCTAGGCTTAGAATATTTTCAGCCTCTGAGACTTACTATAGTTTGTTCTGGTCGTTGACTGGCTGGTTTAACTCCACTGTTCTGGCTCAAACTCCTCTCTAAGCTGACTGAATCAATCTATCCTCCACGCTCCCTCAGACTCTCCTTAATTCTCTGTTTGGTCTCAAACTAACCTGCAATCTGATCTAATCTACAGGCTCTTTCTCATTCTCTGGCTCCTTCTGGCCTCACCTGTGCCTTCTCTCTGCAACCTTTCTCTGTACAACTGTTCGGTAAAGCTGACTCCCTCTCTCTCTGCACTGCCCCTCGAGTAGCTTCCTTTTCCTTCACTTCTTGTGAGAGTTGGGCATATCCTACTCTGTCAAATTCATTGCTTTGTCTGTCACTCAATTAGGCATCACTTTCCAACATGGATGCTTCTTTCTACAAATGATTTTACTTTCATTGTTAGGGAATTAAGGGCACATCTGTATCCTAGTCAGAGGGATTAAAGGTGTGTTCTAAGGGCTGAGCCACACCACAACTAGAAACAGTTTTTTTTTTCTGTAAATAATACAATCTTGGGGTTTAAGTTCGATCAAATACCCTGTAACACACTCTGTTTCCCTCTCCACAGTCAAGCTGTAGGTATGACTGGAGGTGGAACATGGCCTAGGTACCATCTCCAGTTCTAGTCACAGGGGACTAAACCACGTTAACCACCTGTAAAACAGGTGACCTGAACTAATCCAGGAATGGAACTATTTTAAAAAGTGGCCAATCACTGGGCATGGGGGGGGGGCAGTGGCAGAGAGAGAGAGAGAGAGAAAGAGAGAGAGAAAGAGAGAGAGAGAAAGGAAAATGAAAGAAGCACAGAGGGGCAAGGTGGACAGCAGAGCGCAGATGGCAGTCTGGCAGCTGTGTTCAGTCACTCATCAACTCTCATGAAACAGTCGCTACATGCCAGAGCCATGCCTGACTACAGGAGACAAGAGTGAGCAAGTCCATGGAGCTGGTCTCTTTGGGGCTCATCACCTAAATGCAAGAATGCAAATAAGTTATTATGAAGTGTGACCAAGAACCATTACTGACACAGAGTGCTGAGTATGAAGCCAGTGGGTGAGAGGGGCCATGGTCCTGAGGCTGCTTTATCAGGCAGGCCCCAGTGGGGATGTGACATTAAGTTGAAATAGACAGTGAAAAAAAAAAAGAGAGTGGCTAAGTAGACAGAGCCAGCTTTGGGGAGAGAAATAGTCACTGTCTCTGTAGAGCCCAAAGGACTTTCACAATAAACCACTGTCTGTTTTGACTCCTCAAAAAGGTTCTGTCAACTGGCCAAGAGCTCCAGCACAGGTAACTGCTAAACCAGTAGAGAATGCACAGCTCCTCAAGAGAAAATAAAATCAGCTTTAGCCCACCAACAGAGATCTCTGCGAAAGCAAGCACACAAAACCCTAGAACATATGTTACAAAAGCTTCATGAAGCATACATAGGTCATTTAACCTGTACAGTACTTGCTCACCTTTATGAGTGTTCAGATAAATACCAATTATAGCCCAGAAGACTTGATATCTATTGCTAATCATTTTTCATAACACATAAGTGCTAAGAATGAACACATTAGGATAATATACTTTCGAATCTCTGGTAAAAGTACTTAAAGAGTAAAACAGTGGGTAATTCACAGGAAGAAAAAAAAAGTCTTGTGGTAGGAAGTGTCCTTAGGAGGGGTCCTATTAAGGAAAGGTATGCATGAAAAGACAGCCCTTGATACACAGGCTACAACAACTGAAGGGTAGAAAAGAAGTAACAGACTATCCAAATTAAGGAGATGGTTAAAAGTCCTGGGTCACCACATTAATACAACACAAAGCCAGTTTACCAATGGGCTGCACACCCACCAAGAGTGATTACAGCATCAAAGTGTCATCATAACTAAATAATCATAGACACATAAGCTTTACCTATGGTCAAAAAAATATCAGCTAGGAGTCACTCCCCAATGACAGAACTGTGCAACCTATATGAAGGTGGTTTCTTGTGGTTTAAAGTCATCTGTGCTCTGGTGTAATGAATCCCAGGTCATCAGCATCATCCCCGGTAGGGTAGGATGATCTCTCTCCAACCCAAGGTCCAGAGGCAGATCAGGCACTCAGGAACAACAATGGAACCAGTAGCACCTGATGTTGAAGATTCAAAAGAGTTCTTGTCTCTCTGAACTCCAGACTGGCTGTTTCCTGATTCGGTTCTTGGTCAGGTTAAATGTCTTGAGTCCTTATTCCCAAGAGAAGGGGCCCAATTTATGTTTAACTTCAGCTATTGTTCTCTGAACCAAGATTTAATTTTTATAAACAATCAGAAACCTGATCCATGTCCTTCCTAGAAGAAATATGAATGAAAGCGGAGACAGCCCTGCTTTGAGGGACTGCACCACAGACAGTGCTCAAGTTCTGCAGTACTGGCCTCTTGAAGGATGGTGGCAACACAGCCTTTCAACTACAAATGGCAGTAATTACCATCTCAGTACTCAGGAAATTTTCCTTCATTGAGTTAAAAAGTCAAAAGCATGACAACCTGGATGAATCCCAGAAACGACTACACCACACATACTATATAAACCCAATGATAGAGATCTCACATGCGCAAATGTCAAAGACAGTGTGAGAAATCAGAAGCAATTGCCCTAGTACAGGGAGACTGCAAGGTCTGTAAACTCTGCTCCATGTCCTCGGCTATCAAAACCTCTTCCATTTCTTCCACTAATAGGAGCTCCTGGCTCATTCTTCGAATATGGGCAGATGTCCACTGATGGATTCTGACCTACTAGTCACATCCTGGGTGCCAGATACTTTCTAAATTCATCTGCTGCCAGACAGTGGGAGAAATGGAATCCAGTGATCCTTCCTCAGCTCCACCCTTGTTCAGGCCCTAGCTGGGGACAATAACTTGGCCTACTCTATGCTGATGAGACAGGGAAAGATCTGCAGTATGGGAAGATGGACTGTGGCCACCCAATGCCCTGGTCCAGCTTAGATAAAAGGCCCAGCAGACATCTAGGAGTTGCTGCCCATGTAGTGCCTGTTATGGAAGAAGAGCAGGTACACAGGTGGTTACGGAGCCAGCAGAGCATCACCTCCAAGCTGGAACAGGAAGTTATACTGAGGCAGATGCTGAAGCACAGAAACGTGCTTGCCCACAGCGAGGCGAACTCTGAGCCCTACGCCTGCTCTAATGCACATCATGAAGAACAACTGCTCTAATGCACATCATAAAGAACAACTGTTATCTTGCCTTTATCCACACCTGCACCTGCTTCATCAGCTGCTCGGCTACTTTAGATAGAGTTTTATATAAAAGTAATACAATGACCAAAGAACCTTAAGCCACTGCATTTGGATTCTGGCATTTGGACTACATCTCAACACAAAGTCACAGTAATGGAAGATGCCTGCCGACTGAAGGCAACTTGCTTGCAATGTCTGTTAAATAAACAGCACTGTCAAATCAAAGTTTACATGTACCTTAGAACTGAAGGGATACTGAAGTTCTCAGAGAAAGAATTTCCATAAGCCTAAACTGTTATTAGCAAAAATATCTACAGGAATAAAGTATAAATCTCTCATGACTGTTTATCCAGTCTTACTGAAAAAGGTGATTTTTGCATAAGTAAATTCTTAGCAATTTTTGGAAAAGTTACTTTTTTTTTTTTTTTTCAGAAAAGTAGTGTTTACCCTTTTTCTACAGTGATACTCTGATATTCTCTATGGCTCTGTGCCCTGAGGACAGAATGCCCAAGAGAAGGTGGATTTGGTTTCCTCTGGGTGATTCAGCTACAAGTACCCACTGTTGCACTGTGCTTTTGAGAACCCTGGCATGTAGAGGAGCAGGTACAAGGTCCAAATCCTTGGTGTGAGCCCACTTCCGAAAGGTAGCAGCCTAAGAATACCCCATACCTGCCACAAAGGCAGAAAGTTCTCAAATATGAAACCAACACATTACTTCATACAGAGAGAAAAGGAAGTCTGCAGATATGACCAAGCTCTAGCTGAGCCTACCTTGGAATATGTGGAGCCTCTAACGGCATCTGAAGAAGGAGGCATGAGGATCAGAGACAAAAACAGATGTGAGGAAGCAAGGACAGACTGAAGGACACTTCTCTGGCGGCTCTCAAAATGTAGGAAAAAGCTTCCAAATCAAAGGGCTCATAGGTTGTGCACTACACGGGAAGGAAGTGTACTCTGCCCAAGAGTTTCATGAAGAAGTGCAGCTCAGCTATGCTGACACCAGGGTCACAGACTGTGGGCCTCCAGAGGCATGATGTCATGAGCCCACCATTGCCCAAAGCCCCTAAACCTCTGGCAATTTGGTACAGCAGCAGAGGAAATAAAACCCGGTTACAAATCTGCTAAGGAGGTGGTACAGCAGGAAGTGTTAGTGAACTTGTCCTAGGTGTTCATTTCTATTCTTCCTAAGACAAAGGCTAAAGACATGCACACGCACATGCACACATATAAAGTAGGATGGTTACTTACATGAACCTGGGTAATTATGGACAGCCACACCACAGAAGTTCTTCCTGAAATGGCTAAACACCCTCATGGATGGGCACGGCTTAATATACTTTATAAAACTCATGTTCTCACCCCTTTTACCACAGAATGTTGGTGGGACCAGTCTTGTAAGGGTTTCCTATACGTAATCATGGCTACTGCTTCAAAACACCAGTAGCTGTGTCATGCCAGAGGACAGAGTTCTACATGACCTTTTACCTGCTCTGCCTTCTTGCTTCTAGCAGGCCAGCCACACAAAGGTCGCCACCTACAGCAAGGAAAGCATCCTGCAGGGAGCATCCCCAGCTCTTTGCTGCTAGAGTTTTGCAGAGCCACAGCTCATAGTTTGAGCATCAGCAGTAATTTGTATAATGGCAAACCAGAACAGAAATAGCTTCAGCAACAAAAATACAGCATAAGATGTCTCTGTAGTTTAAAAAGTTGAATTTCAAGCAACTGCAGACTGAGCCTGCTCATGACTCTCTGTCATTAGTGAATCAATTTTTATACAAAGAGGAAGGGACCAACATGGGGCAATAGTGCAGAACCAAAGAAAAAGAGAGGAAGGAGTAGGGCACTAGGCCTCTACTGGAGAGGCAGACATTGTGCCAGGCATCCGTCTGCATGAAAACCCTACTTCATTTAATTTGAGACCTCAATCTACACATCAGGCTAACTGTCATGTAAGCTCACAGGCATATGTTGTGCGATAGCCTCAATTATTTTTCACAGATCTTGTATGTAGTTCAGATAAGTCTGAGGAAAAAAAGAACTTCATATAGACGAACGAGAGTGCACATATACAACAATCCTCTTGGCCCTTGGCATCAGCTCACTTTCTCCCCACACCACTTAGGCAGCAGCCCACAAAGACACATAGGAATCTGCAGTATCTCTCACCTGCCCCATGCCCACATTTCCTGACAGCCTTTTTTATAGGGGAGAACAGAAAGGATGGATGAGATTAGGACACTGTCCTAGATGCCAGCCTGTTTTATGAGGGTGCATGTTCTTATTATGTCCTTCTTGAATACGACAGTTATGAGTAGTTCGAGCCATGGATGTACTTTAACCCAGAGTTATCGTACTTTCTCTCGGAGGACAGAAAAGGAAGGAAAGGAAGGGGGAAAGAATCCTGGCATCACCTGAAAATATTCCAACTAACGAGCAGTTACAAGAGCTCTTATTATGAAGTGAGGGGAGACAAGTTGCTTTCTGAACTCAGCTGACTTCCAAATCCAAGTCAGCTTGTCTAATTATTACACAAGGGCTTGAAGTCTGAAAAAACCCCTCAATAAATCTTACCAGAAAAGTTCTTCCTGAGTGGATACAACAAGGTTGAAATAAAGGAAGTAAAGACTCCAAGGAATTAGCACAGAACCTCAAAGAACCACGTGTTTCATGACGAAAGAATTCACAGTTGATTATGTAACAGGAAAAGCACCATGGGATCCATCCTTCCTCATCAGCCACAGACACACTGAATCAAGTGGAAAGCTCTAGTTTCTGCACCATGAATATTTCTGTATAAGGTCGAAATGTGTGTTCTCATGGTTTCCCCCTAAATTCTTGTATACCATTGACTGATCAGGCCCCTAACAGATCAATTTCATACTGACAGGGAGACCTTTGTAAGCAAAATCCTTGTTCAGATGGGCCTATCCTTACTGAGTTACAGTAATGAGTTCCTGTGGGAAAGAGAAATGTACCACACAGGGATATATCACTTTAAATAAGCCAATAAGTGTGAAAAATTAGATTCACAAGCAGGTAGAAGAGAGGGCGATGAGTCACTCTCTTCTTACTTCAATAAGAGGTCCCCAGGAAGATTCATTGAATAGTGACTTCCTCGACTGTGTTTTAAAATACCTAATTCACAAATACTCTATTTACCACAAATATCTGAGATGAAATGGTAAGGAAATACCTGACATTTTTTAAGTGGAGCAATAGCCCAGCTTCTCTATGTGAAGAGTTTTAGATTTTGTTTTTCATTTCTACACGGCACAAAAATTTACTGAACACAGGTGCTGTTCTGGGATTGCATATACAAGACAAATGCACCATGTCCCATGCCTGCTTGCTGAGCTAAAGACCTAGAGGAAGACACAGAAAACCCATAAACAAGAGAACACCACTATAGGACACTGGAGAGCGACAGGGCTAAAGAGAAACAGAACACATGGGAGGAAAGGGCATGAGGTTGCTGCCAGGAGAGCTCCTCCAGAGCAGAGGCAACAACCAAATAGACAGGACACCTGAGAAGACTGCTAAGGAGAGGAGCATGTGACGCAGACAAGTCTGGACAGCTGGTAAGACTTCAGACACATGGTACCCAAGAAAGACACACTCAGAAATTCTTCTGTTGGGAAGAGAGAATGTTCCAGAATGGGGATAAGGAGACCTACCTATGAGTCCAGCAGATAACATCAGGCAGGGTTAGAAGAGATGAAGGCAGAGAGGAGATGGGTGAGCTACACTGACCACACAGACCCCTCAACGAACTTGAGGATTGGCCAGGAGGCAGAAGTTTAAGGCCAGCCGAGTCTACAGAGTGAATCTCGTGACATCAAGGGTTACACAGAGAAACTCTGTTTCAGAAAACAAACAAAAAGAAAGGAGAAGAGAGGAG
>NW_021604669.1:6388930-6399772 GCF_004785775.1 Grammomys surdaster | reverse complement strand
AGCTATATTGGAGGTAGGGCTGTGGACCCAGAAGGACATCTCTGGCCTCTGTTGCAATAGGGCTCCTGCCTGCTGTCAGGAGAACAGATCCCAGGGTAAAGGGCAGAAGTAGATCAGCAGCAAGGAGGCCACTGCAGTCCCTGAAAAACAGGGATGACAAAGACAATTTCTCTCCCCTGGGCTTACCACTACATTAACTATGTTCTTTCATCAGTTCTGAGATACATATTTTTCACATCTTATTTGTGAAATTGAAATGTGTCTAAAAGCCAGAATGCTGTCCAATAGCATTTAGCAGTGGTTACAGAGCATGTGGTGTATGCAGGTATAAACTCTGTCCTACCGCTCATGTCATCTCAGTCATGTAACGTGCATTTTGGATATGTGCTTGCAGTTTGATTAGCTTTCCACAACGTCTTCCAAACTATTCTGCCTGAGACAGTGGGGTTGTAGTTCAACAGCAGAGTGCTTGTTCATTCCCCAGCACCACCAAAACGCTTCTGTTTGAGTTATCATACACGGTATTGGGATTTAGTAGGGTATTTTCAAACAAAGCTTGGGTTTCTTATAGTTGATCTAAAACAGAGTCACCAAAACTACTTTAAATAAAAGTCTGCTTTGTAACTGGTTATGGTACTCACCATGATCAAAGGCAGAACTATAGGGCATAAGTATGACCAAAGTACACTTTTACCTCTGAGGGAAGACACTGATGCTGTATCTTCCCATAAAGTACCAACCTACATAAGGGTTTCAGCACAGCAGACAGAGCTGAGTTACAGCAGGCTTGTGGCCTGTGAACAAAAGTCGGGACCACCATGACCTGAATGGTTCAGCTGAGATTGGAATTCTCAAAGCCCTCAGAAAGAATGTCAGAATTTCAGGGTGATGAGGCCAATAGACACTTTTTCGGGAGCCCAGAGAGCATCAGAAACTAAACTAGCAGAGAAGAGGTGACAGCCTGGGGGAATGTCTGGAGAGGGAGTTGTCATCTTCAGAGCAAGTGAAGGAATGGCATCGAGCTGGGTAAAAAAGCCTAGGATGCTATCTCCTTGTCAGACCCAAGCAGAGTAGCTGGGTTTAGACGGGCACATTTTAGAAAATCATCAAATTTGTTCCCTCTCTTTCCTTTTATATATGCCTGATGAAACAAATATGCTATATTTTAAAAAATGAACAGAGGCAAGGCAGGACAGTGTCGTAGACAAAAAAGGGTACCGTGAGCTATGAAGTAGAGGGTGAATTCTAGATCATGTGGAAGACTACATGACAGCTTGCTAATGTATCTTTTCTGAGTGAGAATAAGGCTGTCCAAACTGACCTGGTTTCTCATGAGAGCAGCTGAAAATGGGTAGTCATTCACTGAAGTTGGGTGCAGTCGGGGCTAGCAGTGTAAGGCCCATACCAACTCAATACTGCTTCCTGCCTTTATGTATCTGCCTGTTAAGAACAGTTGTTTTTCTACGTTTTCAATTAGTTTTGTAAGAACAAGAACAGAAGCTGAAACATGGCAGAATCGAAACAGAAGACAAAACTTAAAATATTTCCTTTCTCATTACACCATGTGGCTATCTCCATGGCTGACAGGAAAGAAGGCGTAGGGAGGAGGAGCAGGAGCTGGGGTTGATCGGTGGAATGTGGTGAGCATCTAAAAGATTCAGTCATCTAGACATCCACAAGCACACATGCAATGGGCAGTTCAGCAAGGATGGGGCCTGGGTAGCAGAGTGGGACATCACTGCATGGAAAGCCTCCACATAACCAACACTGAAACTCCCAGGAAGAAGAAGCTCAGTAAACATGAAGCCTAGTGGCCTCATGAGAGCATGAGAAGTCCTCCACAACAGAGTATAACAAGCCCCAGTTCAATGACATGGAGACAGAGGAGTCACCGGTTCTAGTAACCCTGCAGTGAACGAGCAGACAATGTTCAACCCAGACTCTCAGCTCTACCTACTCTGTGTGGCTTCTCAAGCAAAGAACTTAATTCTTCCTCATAAGATAGTATGCTGTAGACCAAATAAATGGTCACTGCAGACTTTCAAGCAGTGTATGTGGCTAGATATGAAGTCCCTCTATGGTTAAATACTGAGAGTCCATTAGGTCACCAGAGCATGAGTAAGGAGCACAAGTGCTAGTCAGGTCATTCGTCACTGCAGGCTGGTCACAGGCTCATGGGGATGAGCCGGGGATGAAACCAAGGATGCTTTCATGACTAACAGTTTATGAACAAAGAGATAACAATCCAGTGAGACTCCAGAAGTCTCAGTACAAAACCAAATCCGAATGAAATAATACATGGATAAAATTACATTAATTAAAACAGTATCTTTTAAAGCAATGACCTAGAACAAAACTTATCAGGACAACCTAAAATCTTAGAATGAAACACAGCATCTTGGGGAATTCTGGCCCAGCAAACATAGATGGAAGGGATTGATTTCTCCATAAATACTCTGAGTCAGTAGACAGCTGTGTAGAAATGAAGATTCCCACCATGCTGCATACGCTAAAACAAATGATAAGAACCTGAAATTTTGTAAATGTTACAAAACTATAAATAAAACTTAAGGCAAAAGAATTCGTTCTGAAACAAGAGAGGTTTCTTTTACCACAGAGAACTCAGAGGAGGTAAACACATAAAGGAAAATATTGAAAATGTAAATGAGCAAAGCCCTTTAACTTCTGTCTATAAAAAGAGACCATAAGGTATAAAAGCAAATGACAACCTGGGGGAATATTGATAGAACCCGGCAGGCAATGCACTGAGGTCCACAGAGCTCTATGAAACTAACGAGATACAACAGTAGCATTGCAAAAATCAGTGAGGGAAATAAAACCTCTTCAAAGTCTATATCTTACATATGGCATCCGAGGGAGAAGTTTAAAGCTTTTTAAATAAAATAAAAAAGGATTTAAGAGCATGTGGTCTGAAGAGAGCTGCAGCAGATAATCACTGGCTCTAGGACGGCTATGGAAGCTGAGTGCTCTGCTCAGCAGCCAGCCCTCAAAAACAGTTGTGCAAGGAAAGAGCCAAAGGGAAACACTGAAGACAGGCACAGTGGCCTGGGGGAAAAGAACCAAGCCTCAGGCACCTCACCTTCCACAAACAGCGGATCCTCCTGGCTCTTGCTGCCTAGAATCATTTCGCACCACAGCTAAGAGACCAGGAAAATGATAAGGCCTGTCTCTACATTTCTCAGAGTAACAACCTTTCCCAAAATGCTGGGAAAAAATAAATGAAGAAAAACTGTGAATTTCAATAGCTTTGCTGGGAAAGGCTCCACATCATCTGCTAGGCTATTCCCTTGCTGTTTTTAACCACACTCCTCGCACCAGTCCCTTCCCTCCATGTGCAGTCATTACAGACTATGGCTTTACATGACCTTGACTCAGATTTCAGAGTCAAATTTAAGACCACTTGTACCCTTTCAAAGTCTCTATCAACACCTTCCTAACGCTGTTATCACAACTCAGGAGACAATGAGACTACCATGGCTCTGGGGCTTGATGGCATTCATGAAAGCAGGCTTTAGCAAGAAACAGGCTATCACATAAAGGAACACAGCACCTGAAAAAACACTCAGGTAATGCAAATCAGCAAGACCACTGTTTGAGAAGGTGAAACCTTCCTATGTAGCTACAGGACACTAACAATTTTCTTATCCCTATGTGGTGGCCTATGTTACTAGGTTTATCTCTTTGTTTAGCGATTGAACCTAAAATCTCATCCTTACGAGGCAAGTACTCTACCCCTGAGCACACCCAACCCTACATATTTTTCATCTTTTTTGTTTGTTTGTTTGTTTGTTTGTTTGTTTTTCTTTTTCTTTTTTTGTTTTTTCGAGACAGGGTTTCTCTCTGTAGCCCTGGCTGTCCTGGAACTCATTCTGTAGACCAGGCTGGCCTCGAACTCAGAAATCCGCCTGCCTCTGCCTCCCAAGTGCTGGGATTAAAGGCGTGTGCAACCACCACCCAGCCATATTTTTCATCTTGATTATGGATGTTTTTCTTTTTTAAGAAAGTACTGTTCAATACACATGGCTGCGGCCTTGGTTCAATATGCCCCAAGTCCCCAACTCTACCCCCAATAAGTCAAAACCAAGCACTCAGCCTTTCCCACTACGCCCCTCAAGCTCAGTCTGATTCTTGACGAGGAACCAGTTAGCACACATCCAGTAGGACTTACTCTCAGGACATATGCCCCACAGAAGCTGGATATGAGAGGCATATCATCTCCTAAGCTCCTGAATTGGAATCGCCACGGAACTTCCTTTAATCTGTTCAGTAAACTCTAATTCCTATATCTAATTATGCTTCAATAACAATATATTAAGAAATTTTATTAGCCTTGTAACATGGAGTATTCACAAGTACCTCCCACCAATGGGGGTTTCTAATTAAATCAAAACTTTGGAAGATCTTGTAGAGTTTGGCTGCCTGTGTTTCCCTCCATGGAGCCCATACCAGAAGGTGTTATGGATGCTCTGTGCCTATCCAGCAGATCTCTGACCCTTGACCCCCAGGCTTCTGAGGTTCCCTACATCCAGACACTTACCTTCAAATGCATACCCGCTCTTGTGTTATCTCACCTAGATGATGACCTCTTGAAACAATAACTGATCCTTATGACCTTGTTGTGCCTAGAACCCACCTTCATGGCTCACACACACACAGTAATTCAGACTGTCCATATTTTAGGCTAAGCTCTAACAGTAAGAACCCTGAGGTAGCTTTGACGTAAAAACATGAACTCAAAAAATCAGCCCAGGTGCCACCACAGTTGTCCTTACAATCTCAAGGTAAGATGGATAGAAACTTCCAGAACCAAACATCAACAGTTTACTTCCTCCAGCAGTCTACTTTCCCTGCTTACAATACATGCTCACATATCTCAAAAGGGTTTATGCAGAGCATGTTGAAGGGAGGCACTGGTTAGCCCTGGTCAGAGGTTGGAGAGACAGAGGATAGGACTGAATGCTCTTTCAGAGTGCATATCCTACAAAGTATAGTGCTTTCCTGCTACACGGGTTTGGACAGTCTCTGTTGGCCTTGGCATACCAGCTTCCAGTCATACATTTACAGGTCACTGGGGCTTAGGAACTCACCATCAGACGTGTGAAGGAGCTTATGACTTTTCAATGTCCCTTTGGATTTGAATTTCTTGCCACACATGTCACAGAGGTGGGTCTTCTCAGTGCTGTGACGATTCATATGAGCTTTGAGGTTGCTCTTGCTACGAGTTGCATACTCACACAGAGAACATTTGAAGGGCTTCACACCTACCAAGGAGAAATGTATAGCTGTACATTTACACATGCCTGTGCACACATGGGCGGGAATCCAGGGGGACAGTCACATCACAGAAAACATCCATCTGAACAAAGCAATGCACATACTTACTCCCAACATGTCCCACACTTCCCATATCTGGCCTGTCTCATGTGGCTTCACCCTACAGAAATACTGCAGAGTCAAGGTCCCCAAGCCTGTGCTTTTGGGCCTTTCTAGTTGCCTGTCAACATTCTACAATCCTCCAGCTCCCTCCTGCTGAAATGCTCTTGCATATCACAGTGAGTTGGTCACCTCTGCTCTCCCTACAGTCTGGTAACTCCCTGAAGACAGACACCCTGCTCAACTTACAAAGCAGTCATTAAATCCAACTGAACTGAGTTAAACTAAATAAAATTAGAGGCCACATCATTCTTTGCAAAGAATCAATGAGATTGGGCACTTGGAGTCAAGTCTGGAAGAATATTCCCATTCATAATGTAAACAGAGTCACACAACACTGGGTGTTCTGCATGCTGATGATTCACACTGAACTATTCCCAAGCTATTGTGACTACTCCGCTTGCCTTGCTTTCACCCACCCAGCCAGTGTGAGACCAGCTATCATGGTTCATCTCAAATGCATTTCTTAACCTCTTTGAACTGTGAGAATCTCTCAGCACCTGCCTGCCATGTGAATGAAGTTCCTCACGTGAGATCAACACCTATGACTGTGGACAGTCTCCAGGACTTATCTTTATGTAGTCCCTTCTTGTTAGTCTTGATGTTTATCTCTTACATTTTCCTACTGTTGCTCTTACCCCATGTTTTGGGGGAGTGAGCTGGAAGAAAAATTACTTACAGTGCAATGCAGTGATTAGCTCCAAAGACTCCCAAATACTGTAATGTAAGTAGGCTTTTCTTTATCCGTTATAATTCCATCATTATAGAGAAATTCATAGACAAGTGAAAAAGAACAGGCCATAACACTCCAACATAAAACTGCAGCCTTTCATTTTCTAAATCTTTATCAGAATTCAGGTCTTTGAAATAAGCGATTTCTTCCAAAAGCTCAATATGGAATATTAACACCCCGTCGCCTGTGAAAGCATAGTGTTGGCTATACATTAAGCCTGGACACTCACTGAGTCTTCTTCTGAGGAATGTAGGAGACCATCTCACAGATGCCTGCAGCAAATCTCAAGGCAGTTTATAGTTGTGTTTCATGGGGAAGTGACTGGAAGATGGAATATGTGTCCCATCCTGCACCACATACATGGTGAGGGAAAAACGCAGCACGCCCTCCCACTCTAGACCTCTGTCTGCCATGCAAGCATTATCACCCAGGGGAACAGATTTACGACCCTCAGGCTCCCATCTCCCTGATCTTCCACCAGTGTCAGGTCCTTGGTTCTGTCTCTGACCACTCTCAGACGATTCCCATGAGCACCATTCCAAATCAATCTCCACACAAAGGCTTCTGCCTCCTTTTCTATTGAGAAAACTCCTAGCAATGAACTTCTCTAATGTCTGCAGGAAATTACACATGGGTGCTCATCTCACCACCACTATCGACTCACTCGCCCTTTCTTGCCTCCACACGGGAGGTATCGTTTTCTCTTAATTCGAGTCAGTAAAGATGTAAGGAACAAGGCTTTAGAATCATGCAGCATGGGTCCAAATCCCAGTTCCCATTACTTGTTGGCTGTGCAACATGGACGTTTCTTACCTTTCTGTGCCTCGTGTTCCTCACTAGTAAACTAACCTGGCTTTCAAGTCTCTGAAACTTGCACTAACTAGGGTATCTCGTGGAAGCCAAAAGTGCACTGCCTGGGCCCACAGTGCTTAGTAAGTGCTGGCAAACAAGAAAGCACCATACAGTCTCTACATTGTGCCTCAGTTCCGCTGCCTTCTCCCTTCACCAATATGGGAGTCTCTCTTCCCACCAGCTCCTCCCCTGGGCCCTACCACTGATACTATATTATGCAAAATACTTGGCCGTTCATCTTCTTCTGACCTTATGGTCCTGCCTAGAGTGGTCAGGCTCCGGAGAGACAGGAAGGAAGTAGTACACAGGACTAGGAGGCCATTTTGCTGCTTGTACCTTCCTCATGCCCAGGAGGGCAACATTCTCCTCAAGCAGCAAAGAATGAGGTCGATGTCAGAAGACCCTTGACTTCCAACTTTTGAGAATCTTGGCAAGTAGCTGTCTAATACTTCCATCCCTGGTCAAGCCCCCAGAGCACAGCAGCCTCTATGCTGCTCTAGACTGCCACATTTCCACTCAAGCCTTCCACTTTCCAATCCTCTCTCCACACTATAAACAGTGATGCTCCACACTGCCAAAACATCAAGCCTCCCGATGCCCTCTTTACTGCCCGTCCTTCATAGTTCCACTGTGCTTCTCTGCTGGTTACACATAGAGCATAGGAGTGGGCACTGCAGCGGCCCAGAGAACACATGGGCTTTCTTGTTCTCAGGACGCTAGTTAACCAGTAAGCAAATACAGTTATAGCAGAGCTTGAAAGTGGGGAACACCTCTATTAACCATGACTGCAACTACACGTTGAAGTCTTGGTCTTAATCTCTGATCTCAATTTGCTGGGAGTTATATAAAAAATCACAACAGCGGGGCATGGAAAGGTAAATTTCCTCCTTGTATACTCCCAAAATAATACACACAGCACAAAATTAAATAGATGTTCCAGAGAGAAAGACAACTCACCCTCATGAGCCCAGATGTGCCTCTGAAGGTCTGAACCATTCTTCATGAAATAGAAATCACAATACGGACACTTCATGGCTCGCTTTCCAATGAGCCCTTTGAGCTGGACTCTTCTCCCAAGAACCTCAGAAATGGTATTCATGGAGACCTCTGTCAGAAAAGCAGAGTAGTAATCAGAGAAGACAAGACATTTTGCTCTTCAGAGGTAAATAAACTTCAGTGGAGCACCTGCGTATCTAAGAAATGTCCATCAGGTGCCTCCTTGGTGTCATGAGACAGCATTTTTACTGAAAAAGCTAAACTTGAATCTGATCAAGCTGTGATCTAAGAACTTGTTAACCTACAATATGAAGAACGAAGAAAACATTGCAAAGCAATGACCAGACAAATGTGACACACAGGCTTTTCATAGGAAAATGAACTCAGTGTCTCCAAGAAGTCACTCGTGTGGAAAACAGATAGCAAACTGGGGACTCTACAAAGAATGTAAGTAGCACAATCACTAAAATACTGCAGCTTGATTTGAACAAACTGAACAAAAAAGTCTTAGATCAATTTGGGATATTTTAAATGGCCATGCATAATATCCTAAGATGCACTAAGAATCATGGTTAGCACTGCTTTTTATAGTTCACAGACAGGTCATGCTAAGCAAAAACATTATTTATTGGAGATGACCTATAAAGTCTTTCATAGGAAAATTAAATAAGATAAATTTTATAACATTCCATAAAAAAAGTTCATGGGTGGATACATGCAAAGAGCTTGGAAAATGTAGAAAAGGCATGTGGAAGCTGACGTTTGGACACACGGGATTCCTTGTATAATTCCGTATTCATGATGCAAAGGTCAGTGCTCTTAAATGCTGTTGTCAGCTTACACTGGAGTTACAGAGAACAAAGGACACAAGCCATGCATTCCCACACTGACAAAGGTTCAAGGCTCTGTGTGTCTCCAGCTAAAACTCTCAGAGCCCTTTGCTCTTCACAGAGAAGTCCACTCTCTTCTATCGAGGGCACATACAGATTCGTAAACAAGAAGAGACAGGCATCAAAAAGGAGGTGTAGTTTGCTTGCTACTTACTTAAGTAACACAGAGTACCCAGGTCCACTCTACCTGCTCTACTTAATATGACAATGGAGTCTGACAATAAGGTCCACCTCAAAGATCACATGGTGGTAAAACTGACATCACCTCGAGGGCTGTTGGTCAGCATACCTACCACAGTATAGGGTGGAGCAAGGCCAACACTGGGCTTCCCCAAGGCAGAACATCTCAAATATTGAATTCATTCAATCCTCCCTCTTCATTCGAAGCTCATACCACTTACTACAGTACTATGTTTTAAAATAAACATAAGTATTTAAAAAATAATCTTTTTAAATTCATAACCTTACCTGGATGATTAGTCTTGATATGTGACTTTATCAATCGGTCTTCTGAAAAAGATTTTTCACACACAGGACAAGAATAACTCCTTTTGTCCTTAACAGAAAAAGAAGAAAAAAAAAAAGAAAACAATTAACTATCTTAAGTCTAGGTTCTGTAGAAAAATAACTTTTATCATCACTATCATCACAGCGAAACACAATCATCATCACCACGACTACCAACATACACCATTACCACTATCATCAAACACTGCCACCACTCCTACCACCATCATCACCATGATCAAACACCATCACCAAAACCACCAACATCATCACGAACACCAACACCTCGACCATCGTCAACACAGTTTCATCCACTCTTAACACTGTCAACACAACCGTCACCATGGCTATTACCTCAATCATCATCAATGCTATTGCCCCTTCAACAACCAGAAGCAAAAGCTTCGTCAAAACCAGACATCCAGCACATCCTTCCAACCACATAATATACAGCCACCTAGCCCTACACAGCCTTCGGAAGATTTTGATGAGAGAACTCTAAGGAGATAGACAGGACAGTCAAGATGCTCTACCACACATCACAGGGCTGCTCAATGGCCCAACAGTATATCATGTCCTCAGCACTCAAAACCTTGCTCATACTGAGCTTACATATATGACTAAGATTCACTCAAGTACTGGTTAAAAAATTTTCTAATTCATGTTTACATTATAGATTCAGAGATGGAGGCCTAGAGAGATGAACACAAGACCAAGCCAGTCAACATTCTAGCAAGAAGAGAGGGGAGAATGAATGCAGGTGGCCCCACCCCTAACTGATGAGCTATTTAAAGCTGATGGCTTCATTAAAAGACAGTGAGGAAATCTGGGAGGGGTTAGAGAGAGGACTCTGAGGTGCGTAAGATCAAAATATATAATGAAATATAAAGGTTTCTACTATGAAACACACACACACACACACAAGATCTTGCTATGAGCTGTCTGGCCAGCCAGTGACACTAACTTCCCATGACAGCATAGCCTTGAGATTTCTCAGTGTGCTCCTGTTACCCACCCCCCACATACACACACACACACACACACACACACACACACACACACACACACATACTGTCCTTGACACTGGGTTCACATTGCCATTTTAGAGAAATTCATGAGATCCCTCTGGCATTCTGGCGCCCTCCCACCTCCGTCCCAGCCGCCCTTGTCATCAGAGCTGATAGAAGCATTCAGAAAGCTTTGAAAGAGTTTACACTGATCTCTCCTGAGTCCTTGCTGTTTGATTTCTCTTCTTTTAATCCCTGATAGTCTGAAAGCAATTTATCTTAGAGCTTATCAGGGGTCCCATTTCTTGATGTCTTTGAAGATTGTCAGGAAACAGAGAGTGGGAGAGGGGGCTGGGAGAAGGGCAGACTCTTAGGATTCATTTACTTCTTTTTCAAAAACTCA
>NW_021604669.1:6368423-6388920 GCF_004785775.1 Grammomys surdaster | reverse complement strand
AGAAGGGCAGACTCTTAGGATTCATTTACTTCTTTTTCAAAAACTCAGTGTCTTGCTGCAGATGAAATCCAACCACCAAAAACACACTCAGCAAACTTAAAAAGGACTATAGCTAGAAGAGCCCCTGGCAAAGGCAGGGAACACAAGAAAGCTAGCCACAGGGAGGCTAAGAGCCCAGCCTTTGGAATCTGTTTGCACCAACAGAGATGCCTTCAAAGCCATTTGTGACCTAGAAAGAAGTGGGTGTTAGCATGAGGCTGCAGCCATGGCAGGAGATGCAGGAGGGGCCCTTGGCTGAGCTAGCAGCCTAGCTTATCAGACAGGTGACCTCATCTGGCCTGTGCATCACTGGCAGATAATACTGGCCTCCAAAGAAGTGAAAAGTTCTGAGGCCCACACACAGGCTAGAGGAGATCAAAATGAATTCCCCCCACTCAGTGTGTGGGGAAATACACACACACACACATTCTTGTATCCCTCCTCTAGAACACTGACATCAAGCCCTAAAAGTTGGCACTCGCTCTGAACAATTTTTCAGGAATGGGTCACAGCCACAGTACTAGTTATGTGCCAGTATCTGTGCTGGAGACAAAGAAAGTAGATCTGTGACTTGTAAGTTATCTAAAGATAACACGGAGAGCCTATCCACCCATGCAGGGATTCAGAAACTGCAGCAAGAAGTAGGAAAGTGACACCTGTGTTACGACACGTTGGAACACAGTACCACAATGTGCTGGATTTAGGGTTGCAGAGAAAAAGCTTTCGGTCTGCCAAAGACAGTTCTGTTTACCCAGAGCCCGAGGAAGATGCTCTCCACACAGGAAGCTTGGAGAGCCTGAGAACGAAGTCAAGTGTGGTTTGTGACACGTGATCACAGTCCACAACCACATTTCAGTTACTGCGTTTTCCTCTGTCCACAGGAATATATGCTGACTAGGTATACCCATTTATGTCTGGAAAGATAAGGAAAGTAGCTTCTTTTATTTTCTCTGTGCTTTTAGGCAACTTATTCTTTTAGCTTCTCCCAAAAGTACTTATTATCTAGCAAGTACCAAACAAAACAAATCTGAGTGCTTCTCAAGGATCAGAGCCAAGTATTCTGAACACTTACTGAGAACCTACTGAATGCTAGATGAGTATACCACTAGTCTCCCTGCTAGTATCCTCACTAAAGGGATGAGGAGGATGGGCTAGAGGTGATGACCAGCGAGAGCAGTTACCAGGACATCCCCACATGCATGAGACCAGGCTGAGTCTTTGTAGACATCCCCACACTATATTCACAGGGCAATCCTGGATGTAGATACTTGTGACCTCATTCCAGGACATGGGCAAGAGAGGTTGAAGGGCAAGAGTAAGCCCCTTCAAAACATTAAAACACTCAGGCTTGGGATTCAGCTTCCCAGTAGGCCCCTTTGAAGCCTCCTGGGAGGAATACAAAAGAGAAGCAGGGGGCCTTCTTTGAGTAACAGATTCTCAGAGCAGGAAGCCAGGAGTCTCATTCCTAACAAATGCTACTGTGACACTGAGGTTCAGGGAGGTCACCAATTCAATCACTTAGGTCAAGAGCTTACACACTTATTTAATAGATACTCAGGAACCCAGCCACTTAACAGCTTCTGCTCCCTTCACTCCCGACCACACTCCACAATACTAATACTCACTGACATTCAAACGCTCAACACCAAACAACAACAACAACACCCTCTGGAAATTTATACTTGCCCTGTGTATGGGCGAAAAACACTTGTGTGTGGGTGAACTCTATCTTAGTCTACTGGATCTCACTTTTAAGAGAGCCAGGCATGACTCAGTCAGATGTTTGTACTACCCTCTAATGGATCACTAACCTAATTGAACCCCCTTAGCCTTAAGACATGAGGGAAGTACTTTGTCTCCAATTTACAAGGGAGATAACTGAGGCTCAAAGAGCCTACGTGATTTGCACAAAAATCATCAAGACCAATATGAAAGTGGAATGAACACCAAAACCCAAAGCTCCCTTGCAGTAGACTAAAATAATGTTTTCCCAAGTCTCCTTTTCACAGAGTTTTAATAATTTTACAGTTGTTTTTGTTAATGTTTTATCACAGCAACAAGAAGGGCACCAAGATCTATACCATTTTACATGAGGATTTCAAGCATCCTCCAAATGTCCTATGACCTGAACCAGTTCCCATGGAGTGATGACTGCACTCCTTCACTACAACCTGATGCTGTGTACTTAATAATGAGAAAGGAGAGGCAGTGAGAAGAAACTACATTCTTCCCATTCTTCTTGATTGTTAGATGTGTTCTTAGCTGTGAAATACTGTGAAGGTCACAGAAACTAGCAATTTGCTAGATTATCTCTGCATCCTAATACAACCAGAGTATGCCAGGATATGTAGGCTCATCTGGAGGTAGAGGACAGTATTTTAATTTCTATTCTTCATGGGAATCTGTGTTCAAGGCAGAATACTAAAACAAAAGTTGGCCAACATTATAACACATCTGATGCCCTCTTCAAGAGTATATAAAAAGGAAATCAAGCCCCAGGAGGTTTCCCATGGCTTCCTGGTAAGAATAGTATCATGCTCTGTCCCAGTACATGCTGATGTGACTGAAGTCCTCAGCTGGACCACAGTCATGTAAGACGATGTTTCTACATCACCAGCAAGTTCACCCAGTCCCCCTGTAACTCTCTGAATGACATGCAGTCAGCAGGAGGTCTTGGAGTGCAGCGTCTCTGTCCTCAGCTCCAAATCCCCAGTGTTATCTACTCCTTGGGAGTGATGATGTGAGTGTGTAATAGTGAAGACAAGTAGCTGGTGAGGGTAAATCACTAAACAGTGATGGAAGGCTTGCCAGTGGAGAATATGGGCAGCTTCTCTTTAGATGCTTCAACATTTTGAAAACTTTTTAAAGGAGAGATTAACATTTAATTTCCTAAAGTTAACTTGCCTGTGTTACTATACCGATTTCACCAAGAATTAGCTCAAATGCTATGAGCGTTAAGACAGCATCGCTGAAAGCTCCATCCTGATGTGCTCACCACTAACTGCACTTCAAATGGTCATCAACTCAGAGAGTGAGGGAAACTCCATACAAGGGAGTGGTGCCTAACTATAAAAAGGAGCAGAATATGAAGCTAGCTATCACATGGATAAAGAAGGATAGTAGCCACACACATTTTAAGATCCTTTTATATAAAGTGTCCATGGACATAAAAAGTGTATAGGGACAAGGAAGGGAGTGGTGACAACAGACAGGAAAGCCATCCTATGGGACAACAAAAGCTTCTAAAGTTGCTGAAGGCTACATAACAGTGTATATACTAAATTCCACTAAACTTCACATTGTAAAAGAATAAATTATACCTTATATACATCACAAATCAATAGAACAGCTTAAAAAACAACCTTCCTTGCAGATGTGAAGCATTTTAGAGCTAACACTTTCATTATCAGGTCATCAGCATCTAAAGGAAGGGAAGGAGATGTGTCCCTGTGTGTAGCCTCAGCCGCAGGACAGAAATAAATTACATCAGGCTCAAAAGACAAATATCACCCAGACTCAAAAGCAGGAGGTTTTCAAAGAAGTCCTCTTCACTGCAAAAGAATACAACACCCCACTTCAGAAACAAGTGTTCAGGAATGACATCAAAGTATTCTCACAAGTCTGTGCCTACGTTCGAATGCTCATTTCCTCCTTGCTCTCTTTCTTGGCCCAAATATCCTCCACCTCACACTCACACTCCACAACCTCTCAAGGTGTCTGGGGAGGGCAGTTTGTTGCCCTGCTAGCATTCTCCTCCCAGTATTGATCTATTCATCCCATAGAAAACAGAGTACTCCTTGCAGGAAGGAACAGTCTTACTTGTACGCAAAGGTCAAAGCCTCCCACTTCAGAAGTAGCAATATATACCTTTAAGAGTTCCTCAATTATTCCTGCCCAGTCTTACTGTATCTTGTTAGGCCAACGTGGGTAGTTGTCCCTGGGAGGCCCAATTTTTTTTAAGAGAAACAAAAGAGCAGAGGGGAGGCTGGGAGAGGGGTAAGGAAGAGTGAAGGCAGAGAAAACTGACATCTGGATGTAATGTATGAAAGAAGAAGAAAAATAAAAAACAAAACAAACTAACTAACAATAAAGAGAGTGTCTCAATTGAGCTGGGAAAGGTGGCCTTAACCTACAGTTCCAGAATTTGGGAGTCTAAGACCATTAATACTATGAATTTAGGCCAACCTGGGCTACATAGCGAGGTCCTGTTTTAAAAAACAATTTGTCTCAATGGGAAGAATTAAAAATACTAACAAGGGCAAGAGTAGAAATGAGACCCTAAGATCTTCTAAGAAAATATGAGAACTGATGAGAAGCAGAACAGTATCTCTTGTGAGGTTAACTGAGCCACACTCCTTGCATCAGGATACTATACTTCTCTAGAAGCAATGTGCAGATAGTATTAACTCATACAGCTTTCAGAATGGCTGCCAGAGCCACACAGAAGTACTGTCTCCTCTCCCTACCTGGGCCATAGTTCTCCTCTGCCACATTCCTTCAGAAGATGTATAAGTGCCCAGGAGACTCATCACTAACACTGCTGACGTGCCAACACCAAATGAACAGCATTGGACTGTGATAAGGCCATGGAGTGAAATCTGCCAGCCCTCACTCATGCCATAACCAGAGGTCAAGTATTCCTTGACAGACACTTAGACAACCGACTCTTCACAGCAGAGGAGATGATTTCTAACTCCCTAGAGGGGACTTGGAAAAGTAAAACCACAAGGAAGTGACTACAAGAGCAAACCAGCAGCTTTCTGCCCCAAGGTTGGTCTCCCCAGAGCTTCTTACACGTTAGTAGAGGTGAGATCAGTGCTCAGAAAGTCGCCACCACATTCACCACCACGAAAGTTGAGAAGTGGAATGTCACCACTGTGTAACATTCCTTGGGGAGATGCCGACAAATGCTTACTCGCTCCTTACACGGTTCCAATGACAAAAAAAAGCACATGTCAATCAGAGACTAACCTGGGGAACCAATTATTGGACTTACTTATCCAACACAGATGAGAGAGAGGTTACCTCAAAGGAGAAAAGTCTCACCTCAGAACTAATGACAACTAGCTAAACAGACGGAGTTCCAAGCATTTCAGCTACAACCCCCCCGGCGCGCGCGGGCACACACCGCCCCCCCCGCAAACACGCACACTCACACTCACACACTGCCCCCCCCACAAACACACACATTCACACACACATATACGGTCTACACACTCTAGCATCCCTAAAGATCCCAAAGATATGTGTAACTAGAGAAGAATTATACACAGCTAGCTGCAGGGTACAGGAGAGAGTAACTGTGACCAACTGAGGGTCTAACACCCCTCTCTGTGGCCCTGTTTCTATAAGAGAACATCAACAGTCAATGTCACTGATCTCAGAGAGCCACTGCAGTTTAGCACAGCTGTTCTGATGAATGTGCCAATGGTTACACTCAAATGATAGCATCTACAACAGCTGTTTATAAGTAAGAAGCAAAGCACACAAAGTCAAGACTAAAGACATCCGCCGAATATTCCTGATGCTCCCCAATGACCTCAACACTCAGGGATGTGGTCAAGAGACTGAGCATCAGCATCTGAGGAAGAACATAATCAGGCTAGACCAGCAATCCCAGGATATTCACAACTAATGGGCAAATTCTACACGTGGAACAAGAGGCAGCCTAGGCTGCATAGTCAGTTTTTCAGTGAACAATGGCTTAGTTCCTGTCACCCCATTTGACCTGGGTTCAAAAGCTCTAAGTCCAGAGCAGCAAGCTTCAAAACAATAGTCCACACCAGACGCTTAAGTATCCTCCTTCACCCCATCCTCACCTCTCAAGTAAACTGTGGCACAGAGCAGTTGTATTACATTATGAGTGTACATGAGTATGTACATCATGGACTTTGTGATGGTTTGAATGAGAATGGCCTCCCATAGGCTCCTAGATTTGAATGCTTGGTCCCCAGTGAGTGGCAATATTTGAAAGGATTAGGAGATGTGGCCTACAAAAGGACTGAAGGAAGTGTTTCACTGGGAGTGGGCTGTGTGGTTTTAAAGCCCAGAGTCTATCTCTCTGCCTACAGATCAGAATGTAGTTCTCAACTTCTGTTCCAGGGTCTACCAGCATGTCCCCATGCTTCCTGCCATGGTGATAATGGACTAAACCTGTAAAGTGTAAGCGGGCTCCCAACTAAATGCTTTGTCTTTTAAGAGATGCCTTGGTTGTGGTGTGTCGTCATAGCAACAGAACAAGACAGACTTTTAAGTGTATATTTTATATAAAAGGTGGCAGCTTTCAGACATGGTGAGTGAATTGTCTGAGACCATGGAGCTCATGGGGATGTAGCAGACAGTGTTGGAGTCGACCCCAACATGCCCCTCACACCTCCAAACACCCCAAATGCACCCTGATGACAAACCACCTGACAGTTAGTGATCCTTAGACCAGAAAGTCAAAGCAACTCTTCTCATTTCTGAAGCTTCCTTTTGTGCTGTCTACATAAAACAGAGCCAAACGGGCCCCGGGTGTGGCATCTTTATTATGGCAAGAAGTCTTAAATCATTCCCATGATTGTCAATATGTTCTCATCAGACTAGACCTTGTGAAAACATTCATTCATCATTATGGGACCAATCTCCATTGAACCAGACATGATCATCGGGCCGTTAATGGCACCTTGGATAAACATGTCACTTCTTAAATCAAAGCTTCCTAGATTCTGTTGATGTTTATACGAATGCCACGCTAATATGACAACAGCATACTTGGTATAATCACCTCATTCCATCCAATCATCCAGTTTAATCCCCCAACAACACTCACGGGCAGCTATTATTATTCCTATTATTAATAAGACTTAAAAATGCCATTTGTGAAACCTTTGCTCCATTTCCTCTGCAGATCATTCTTCTGTAGACTCTCTCAAATGCTAAAAGTATGTGCGAGAATGTGATTTGCTCTAGTCAGGGACTCACTAAGAAAGGAGCTGGGGTAGGGGAGAAAGCTCTGTGAAGCATCAAGAGGCAGGAGGAGGCCCCTTTGTGTCTGGAAGGGCAGGGTGTGTACACCCCTGCAGCAGGGGTAGCTCTATATGCATAAATGTGAGATCAATGGGCACCCAGGGGGAAGCGGAGGGGCCACCATTTGGGCTTGCTACTTACCAGCTCTGTGTGAACTTTAAGATGGGCCTGCAGCTTATATTTATCTGGAGTCGAGTAGTCACAGCCGTCAGTGGGACACTTCAGCAAGATGTTACTGTGTTTCTGAATTACATGGCGTTTAAGGCAGTTTTTGGTGATGGAAGAATAGTGACACTGGGAGCAATAATACAGATGTTCCCGGGTGTGGGTGCGGACATGCATGTCAAAATGCACTTGGTACCAAAAAAGTTTGCCTAAAAAAATATTTTCACATGAGAACAAGGAAGTTTCTTTTCTACTAAATTTGATTTTTTTTTTAAGTATCATCTTTACTCTACCATATTTATCTCCTTTATCTTGTATGCCCTTCACATTCTCCACCAACATTTCTGTCAGGAAATTAGTTTTCAAAGCTGGCAGTATTCAAGTATTTAAGGTACCACCAGCTTTTCACATGGTGCTAGGGTCAGGAGAAGAGAAAGGAGAGCCAATTATGTCAGACTCTACCCTGCAAATGTACAAAGCCAAGAGCTTTCTAGTCCTCTTGATACTCTGGCTACAGGCCTGCTCTAGGCTGCCCACTTCCTGTACTCGTACCGCCTGGGAGCTCCCACACTGAGCTATCCCTCCCAGCTAGAAGGGAGCTGCTCGGGCCTCCCTATCAGAGCCGCAGCCTATCTCCTACACTCTCTACCCAGTTGACGCAGCCACAACTGAAAGCCAGAAGAACGATTCTTCTTGGTCAGAAGGTGGTAGGAGTTGTGGGAAGCCCACAACATGGTCCCCAACATGGTCAGTGGTGCATTATCCCAGCCGACTCCTGGAAGGCTCCGACTGCAACTTCTGACACAGGCTCATTGTTCCTATCTATCACAGAGGACGGTGGCTCAGGGAGGAGGTGGTCTTTGCAAAGCAACATGAGCTCACATGGAATCCATGCTGAGGATAGCATGAGAGGAATGGCCTGGCTGCTGGGAAGGAAAGCTCCACTCAAAGGCACAGGTGACCGCCCTCAGCCTTTCCTTACCGCAGTATTCACACTCCAGGTCTCCATAAACCTTCCGGATCCGCTCACAAAGACTGGTGTTCATCTGCTTCTTCTGGAGGCTGTCTAGGACCTTCATGAACGCTGTGCTGCCAGGGTGGTGCTCCGAGGACAGTGTGCAGGGGTCAGGCTGGCACACACCAACGTCCTCTCCATTAGCCACTGTAGGAAGGAGGTCTGAGGCCTCTGCTGGGTTGTCCCTGAGACACCTGTTAGAGGCAGAGTCACTGGCTGGCAGAGCAGTCACATTCTGCCCTCCACCTGGAGGGCTCTCTGGGTCTGGTCCAGCACTTTTGGCCTTGGCCAGCAGCAGTGTGACATCTTCACCCTGAGTCTGAGCTGAGTCTCGATGCTCTGTGTCCGAGGTTGCCTCGGTGGCAGCAGCATCAGGCTCAGCAGAGGAGGTATCATTTTTCAATAAAAAATCATCTGAAACCACTCCAAGAGAGTTGAGGTCAGAGGAGACCACAGTGGTTTCTAGTTTGCAGGGGGACAGGGAAACACTTTCACTCTGGGGGGTGTCCAAGGGCTCAGGTGGGGCATGTGCTTCCCCAGGGGCCTCCAACTCCCTCAGTCCCACCTCAGGCTGGGCTTCCCCAGGACAAGCCTCTTCCTTGCGTCCATCCATTTCTGGACACACAAATTCCTCTGCTGTCAGCTGTAGCTTGTCCCCCAAGGCTTCCTGCTGGATGTCCCCACCAGGCTCCAGGAGGCAGAAACTCTGGTTGATGGAGCTGGTAAAAACCAAGGTCTCCTGGGCCGCCCCGTGCACCTCTCGGATATGGGAGCGCAGTCTGATGGAGCTGACAAACTTCTTGAGACAGATAGCACAGACATACACAAAGGGGTGCTTTCGGACATGCAGTTCCAAGGCCTGGTACTTAGTGGCCCCATGGCCACAGAGCTCGCACGCAAAGGGCCACTTGTCGCCATGAACCAGCATGTGGCGGTCTCGGTCTAGCTCATTCTTGAACTTGCGCTCGCAGATGTGGCAGTCATAGAGCAGCTGCCGCTTGCCCTCCCTCGTCATGAGACGTAGCTCATCTAAGGCCTCCTTGACCTTCTTGTCCTGCGGGTCATGCATGTCCCGGATGTGTTTGATGAGGTTCTTGACATCTGAGTACTTCTTCTTGCAGAAGCGGCAATGCTGTTTGATTTTCTTGTGCACCCGCTCGATGTGCACCTTGAGGTGGCCCTTGCTGAGGCAGGTGAAGGAGCAGTAGTCACAGGCAAACTTCTCTCCAGTGTGCTTCCGCAAGTGAACGTTGAGGTTGGCCTTGATGGCGCTGGCGTAGCTGCACTGGGAGCACTTGTATGGCTTCTCGTTCGTGTGGATCCTCAGGTGAGCCTGCAGTGAGTGCTTGAACTTAAACACCTTGTTGCAGTATTCACAAGTGAAGATCTTCAGCTGCGTGGGACCTAACCTATGGATGAGAGACGGCACCATTAACTTCTGGAGACCTGGAAGTTTTCCAATGAACCAACTATGAAGCCAGTGCAGTCAGCTACAGAGGAGCAGGGCAAAGGTGTGGCATTTATTCACTCAGCAAATAAGGCTTGTGGATGGGAACAGAATAGGCACAGACAATGAGGAAAGTGAGTGCTGCTCATTGGGGAGCATAAACTAGAGTGGGAGAGAAGGGAGTCTGGCAGTGTTCCACAACATCATGGTAGTCACTGAAAGAAGTATGTGTAGAGAAGAAGACACCTCTAAGGGAATAAAGGCTGCTGGGAGCGCCTGCTAACATAACATCTGAACAGGAAAGGTGGTGGCAAGAGAAGGGAACAGAAACAGGGGGTGTGATTCATACAAGCGCGGACACTAGGTATGCTTCAAGCTGTGTTCGTTCTCGGATACACGGACAGGAGCAAATTCAGTCTCCATGAGCTTATTCATCAGATTTGATAATCCACACTTGTCTATTCATTCCATTAACTGTGTGGATCTCATTCTCTTTGAAAGTTTGCATGAGAGAGACACTCTTGAAAGAAAGACCCCTGGCCTTTCTCCATGTCCTCCTTTCTACCCAAAAGGGAGAAAACAGATAGATGGTGATGTGTTTGGAAGAAGACCTCTGGTTTGCTAGACGGCAGGGATGTGCCTGCCTGTGGTGAGCAATAGCTGTCCAGAGAGGTGTCTGTGAGATCAGCTAGTGCTGATCTAGGTCTTAGGTAGGAGAGCCAGGTTGCTGGGTGAGCTCACCACTGATATGAACCACACTCCTCTCTCCTGAAGCTCTCGGACACAGCGGATGACTGACTTACTACCAATTGTCCTCTTTCACCATTGCGGGCTTAGAGCTCAGATGGGGAAAACAGCACTGCCTTTATTAACGTCACACGCCATTAAATAAGCAGTTTCTACTGATTAGACAAGGCATGTGTTAGATTTCACATATATGGTGCTAAGTAAAAGCATGACCTGTCTCTGAATAAAAGCATGACCTGCCTCATGGAGCCTATCTCTTTCATTGTGGCAAGGAAGGCACCGGATGAAATACAGAGGTCCTCACTAATAATCAGGGAGTGCTTACCACCAGCCCTGTGCTGACTATTTAATCCATCAGACCCATTTCACACAGAAGGAAACTAAGCATCTGCCACCCAGCAAACAACTGCTTAGTGACGTGACCTCAAGGACCTCATGGCCTCTGGACCATGCTCACCCTTCCTCATCCCCCTTATGGCATGAAATCTCTTGGGCACAGCGACTCCTCTACAGTGTGACTGTACACTTGGAACAAGCTCTTTCAGAGGGGCTACTCCTGCCACCAAAACTACAGGCACTGAAGTACATGATCAAGCACCAGGAACAAGAACACTGAGGGAGATGATCAAGGAAGCAAGAAAGAATCCAACTCTGGCAACTGCTGTTCCTCTGGAAGGCATAGCTAGGCTAGCCAATAAGGATTTATGGCACACTACTAACCATGCAGAGCTATTAATTAGCCCCATTAAGCTATGCCTACCACAGATATAAGATCTGTATTGATGACAGGATTCATACAACTGTCTCTTTAAATTTAAAGCACTTCAGTGAACTGCAGTTCATAAATACTAAAGGGTACAATTCACGGGATGAAATTACAATATTCAAATTTGGAAGTTACTAGTTCACTTGTATGCTACACCTAAAGCTTCTTTAAGGAAAGGAATTTAGTTGTTTCCCAAATGACAAAGACATCCAGAAGGTGATAAGTTTTATAGAGAACACTGAAGAAAAAAAGCCCTGGACTCATCACATTAATTAAATAAGCAAATCTCACCATTTCCTCCTCTGTTGAGAGACTTAAATGGTCTTATGAGACTCTCTTCTGCTTTGTTTTTATATTAGACAAATACCTAGCGGAGCCCTGAGTGGCCTGCTTTAACGGAAGGTGGCACAGCTGGTGACAATGCTAACCAGGCTCCATTAGGTTTTACATTGGATTCTTAAGTGATGACTAAGGGCCAGCTCACACTGCTGTGATGGGGACAGAATGCTTTCTGCGTTACCTTACTGCAAGGGTTTCCTATTTGGTTAGAGAGGTCCTTCTGAGAACTATTCAAAAGTCAAACATGCTACCATAGTGACTCTACCTCTAGGAACCTAAGGAACAATGAGACAGTCAATTGAAGGAAGGAACACCTTCAAGCCCATTTTTCACAACAGTCAAGTGTACCAGGATGGTTTCCTGCTGCTGCTACACTACTTTCAATAAGCACAGTGATTGGGGAGGAGCTAATGTGGGAGGAGCTAGGAGAGTAAGAAGAGAAGGAAGAGGAGGAGCTAGGAAGAGAGTGGAGAGATATAGGAGCCATGGAGAACCAAGCATGGGTCCAGAACAGTCCTGGGTTACAATTTATATCATAAGGTTAGATATTTGGAAACAACTCTAATTGCATGGGGAAATTGTTAATTGAGCATTTCTAAATATATAAATCCTTTGGTTAATCTTTAAACATTAGAGTCTCATTTCTATCAGGTACTGCATGGATGGTGTGTATTGTCTATGGTTCAGCCAAGCTTTGTGGAGCCAGCATGGCGGATTGGCAGAGACATCTCCCACACTGGCATCTCATGGGTGCCAGGGCCGGTCAGAGCCGAGCAGCCTCAGGCCTTATCTAGTCGGGAACATGGCAGCCCCATAAGAACATGCCAGATTGGGCCACACAGTTTTAAATATTATCCTCAACAGTTAAAGACAGAAATAACCTTAAAGCCTCTCACATAGACACATACTTTGTGTTTAGAGCCTGCTCATATATTTGTCTACTGACTTCAATGGGGCCATATCCAGCTAAGACTTATCTAGAAAACAATAAACACCACAAGTCCCAGGTTGAGGGGCAGTTTTTGATGTCCATTTAACTTTTAAGTATACATTCCTGGATATAACAATTTCACTTGGAGCAGTTTATACTTCAGGAAAACTTGAAGAAGCTTGGGAAGGTGAATGTCCCAGAGTGTGAATCACTGCATTGTCTAACACAGCAAAATCATGGCTATTAGACCTGAGTATTATGGCCCAAGCCTATAACATTGTGGCACATCCCTCTGTATACATAGGAAGCCAAGACATGAAAACTATGGGCTTAAGAACAGCCTGGACGATATAACCTTTTTTTTCTTTTTTAAGCCATTTAAATTATAATAGAAATACATAAGAAGAAGACAATTTTGGGGGGTCAGGGGTATGTGAAGATTCCTGGCTATCTTGGAACTTGCTTTATACACCAGCCTGGCCTCGATCCACCTGCCTCTGTGCTAGAATGAAAAGGCATGCACCACCACTGCCCAGCTACAAATATTTTTAATATGTACTAAAATTGAAAGATTTTTTTCAAGGTTTAATAAATTTTTTAAAGGAAAAAATATATTTAGTATTTTGTATTTGAAAAAATAAAACATTTATATTAGTATATTATTTATATACATATATGCATATATATTAGAATATCATAAGAAATACCGAATATATGCCGTGAACTAACAGTGGTAGTGGACTCCATAAAGAATGATTGGTTCCTGCAGCTGCCACCATGAGGGTTGTTTCCGCCTTCCCTATTGAAAGGTAGACACTCTCATGGTATGTGCAAACCAGGCATTGTTTGCAACTTTTCAAAGTTGAAGGATACATTTGACTTGGTAACATGTTAAGACAAGTGTGTGCTCAGTTCTTAAGGTGCACTGTGCTGCTCTGGTCTCTGAAGTCCTATACTAAGGCATGATGGAGGGGTGGACTCTTCAGCTAAGCTATAGGTTAAGACCCTATAGATAAGGTCAGGAATAGAACCCAGGCCAGCAGATGTAGAGCTCTCCCCTGCTCTGTGTGCACGGCACTGGAAGCCCACTTTTAACTAGAGCCCATGGGACAACTCACCTGCTGGACTTCATGGGCTGCTCATATGGGGTCTGCTGAATGGCATATTCTTGGTACCCTCTCCTTGGCACCAGGTCTGCTGCAGTGGTCTCAGGAGGGGGTGATCCTGTTTCGGGGGGCCCAGCCTCCACTGGAATAATCTTGGTAGCACCTGAGATTGATACACAGTGCATTGCTTACTGAGAGGTGCTAGCTGTAGTGAGCAGGTCCTGAGGGACATTTTACTGTAGGACTTCCATGCAACACATTTGTTTTCTTATTCACATAACAGATTTAAGTGTGTGTGTATGTGTGTGTGTGTTTACATGAAAATACAGTTTTTCTAGCAATATGCCCAAATGTCTTCTTGAAGTACAGTTTCACTCAATCTGATTATGAAACAGTCAAATATACATATGTCTCTTGCAATACTTTCTACACAGCCACAGCTGTTAAACTTGAAGCTAGTATAAAGCCGCAGTAAGGCAGCATGGGGTGGCAGAGCAGTCAGCAAAGTGGGAATGTGAGCACCCTAATGCTACTGATTCTCTTCCCATGAACAGAAATGGCAGGTCCAAAGAGAAAACCCCCAGGTCACTTCTGCTTCTGCAACTCTATAACATAAACCAACCCAAGACCCCGCAGAGCAGGAACACTTTGTGGATGTGGGTTCCTGTACATGTGTGTTTGTGTGTGACATTGGGTATAAATACGTGTACGGATATAAGTGTGTGTGTATGTGTGTGTATCAGTCTATGTGTGAGAAAGTGAGTGTGTATGAATATGTATGTGATTGTTCTTTGGTGCATGGGTCTGTGTGGGTGTGTTGAATGTGCATGAGGATAAATAGGTATGAAAGGTGGAGGGAGTGTGAGGGAGTGTGCATTAGTGTGTGTGTGTGTATGTGTGTGTGTGTGTGTGTGTGTGAGTGTGTGTGTGTGTGAGTGTGACTGTGGGTGTGACTGTGGGTGTATATATGTGTGAGCTTAGATTGCGTGAGTTTGTGAGTGAATCGGGGTTGGGGTTAGAGATTCTAGCTACCATTTGGTTCTAAAACACCAAAGGGAATTGATTATGCTTTTACCCTCATGAGAGTCTCCAAATATTACTACAAATTTTTGAGAAAAATTGTGGAAATTTTCTCTAATATCCACTGAGAACAGGAAACTGTCCTATGGGACTTTCCTTATCCACAATAATATTTCTCTGAAGCAGAGTGGGCAGATGAAGTGACTTTCTAGAGAATTCAAGTAGCCTACTTTCGTACAGTCTTTTCTCTCCTGGACACCTTACTCTGTAGTTAAGTATAAAAGAGAAAATGTATTCAGAGTTTTGACTTTCAATGTCTGCTATTGGTACTGAAAACAGATGCTTAAAGTGGGCAGCTGTTCTGAAAATTCTGACAATGTCCCCATTTTATTAGACAGCTAATATTCCCAAAGCATGCAAAGAGAAAAAACAATATTATGACATCTTGGACTCTATCACAAACTGTTTGTGGTACCTAGTTTTATGTCAATCTTTATGATAGTTCAAAATCCATCACCAACTGTGCTGGCTAGTTTTTATGTCAACTTGACACAAGCTAGGGTCGCCTGCAAAGAGGGAACCTCAATTGAGTACATGCCTCCATCATGGCCTATGAACAAACTTTGGAGAACCTTGATGTGGCAGGGCACAGGCCACTGTGGACAGTGCCAACACTAGGCAGGTTTGTGTACGAAAGCAGGCTGAGCCAGATGTGGTAGCAAATGACTTTCGGTCCAGCAAACCATGAGTGAGGAAGCCAGTAAGCTGCATTCCTCCATGGCTTCCACTTCAGTTCCTGACTCTGGGTCCCTGCCTAGAGTTCCTGGCCTGACTTCCCTCTGTGATGGCCTATTCCCTCTGAGAGTAGCAAGCTGAAACAGACCCTTTCTTCCCCAAGTTGCTTTGGGCCATATTTTATCACAGTAATAGAAACTCTTAAGACATTGTTTGTTTTCCCAAAGTAGTCTTTCCTACAAGAAACATTTTAGAAAAGAAGATATAACATATCAACAAGGAGAAAAAAACTTCTACTACTAAAAAAATATATTTTTAATGAATACCATGAAAATGTGAAGAAGCCAGGCAGTGTCTGCCAGGGCCTGGAGAACAGCAGCTGCTCTTGTGTGGGCTGAGTGGGCAGCTCCATCAAGGAGGCCGTCACTGTAGCTGACAGGGGCACCACCAGTTGAGCAGATGGGGAGAAGCACAAAAGGGACTGTTCTTGCATACCTGAGTGACAATAGAGTAGGCTGAGGAGACAGGAGACAGCCCCAGAGGATAAGGAGGTCTGTGATCTTACTCATCAGTGACTAAATGAAACTCCACTAGGATACCTAACACACAGGCTCTGACCTAGGTCTCCTTCCTCAGGCTGCCCCAAGAGCAGCTGTGCTACACGCTCTCACTGTATCATTTCCAGCCTGTGTGCAGTCACCTGGAATTGCTTCATGAGCAGTTAAGACCACGCTGATGATGGGTTTCTTCGCTCCAGAAAGCTGCCCTGCCTCCTTTCCTGAGATCTTCTGGACTTTCTCTGTCTTCTGAGCCCGGGGTCTTTTTGAAGCCTTTTCTCGATCATCTTCTTTGTATGTCTTTTCTAGATCAAGGTCTGACTCGTTACCTAGGGAGCAAATGCCAAAATGTATAAGCTTTCCAGTCATACCAGTTGGAGAAGAAATACAACTCTTCCCAGAGGTGATAGCAAAGGAGATGCCTCCATCCCTCCATCCTCATACCCACCCCCATTCTCTCTTTCTCTTCCTGGCCCACAGTGCTTGCAGGACATTGTGCTGGCTCATCCACCATTGCTTGCTGGCTCTTCACAAACTCAATGTAAAACATGTTCATTGTATCCAGGTCACAGCTAGGTACTGGGAATACACTGCTGGACAAAGCAGCATAGACCCTGGGCTCATTTTCATGAACCATCATTAATACCAGCATTTCAGAGAAAATGATTTGAGATCGCAGTCCAAAAAAGTTCTTCTCTTAATCAACTTATGCTTTCCAGGCATGTTCCCTGTGCCAGGCACGGCAGACATATGATAAGAACATACCAAGCTCTCAAGGGCCCTCCACTCCAGAACAGACAAAGAGATAACAGATGCGATCAAGAGCAGTCTCTGTTCTGTGTTGTATGAAACAAGAGGAAGGGACAGGATGGTAGAGGCTACCTGATAGGTCAGAAAGGCTTTATGGCGCTGTTAGCTATGGCTGACTGAAAAAGTGAGGGTTAATGAAGCACTGGATGGGGAAGACAGGAACCACTGATGAGGACAGGGTCTCAGGAACGCGTGTGATGATAATGAATGGCAGCGCTCCAGTCTAAAGGAAGACAGAGGCAAGGGATAAATACTTGGCTGAGCATCCAGGAGACTACACCTACATGAAAAAGAAGAGGGGGACTAAAACAGACTAAGAGGTAAGCCCAGGAAAATCACGAATGCTAAGAAGAGCCGCAATCTCCCTCGAGTAAGGACACTAAGCCCAGTCAACCTGCATTAGAGAAGATATAGAATGTATCTGGCCTGGCCCTGGTGGGGATGTGAAATGATTGTCACATCTTTTGATAGCTCCACAAAGGACAGTATGTCCAGATTACTACAGGAGCTGTTGTTTTTTCAAAGCTAGTTGCTACCTTGCCTTTCTTAAGACAATGGGGAAGCCAAGCAAAACACATTTAGGGCATCCTAGGACCTGTTGGATCCCATGTGCATCTCCTGAAGGTAATGGTGAGCAACTGAAGCCATCTCATCCAAGGAAGAGCTGGGCTGCCTTAAAGCTTACATGATGCCGTGTTGTGGAAAACAAAATAAATGGATTTGCAAACCATTCAAATGTATTGCAGAACAAATGCATCAGTTACAGACGTACAACAGCAGCCATGACAGGTCCAGCCTTGGTGTTAGCCTAAGGAGTGAGACTAGCCTTCACATAGCAGTGAAGGACAAAGGAGCACTCTAGAATGCAAACACCTGGACAGTCCCAGATGCACTAAAGCAGAGGGAATGAGGGGACAGAGAGCTTTACTAGAATCACCAGTTCTGAAATGACCCAGCTGAGGACCAGATCTTCAGAATGTCCAAAGAGAACACTGGGAGTGATTCCACATGCCCCTGTATGAGGCATGTGTGTAGAGGACAGACCAATGGATGCAGCCCAGGTGAGCATACAGGCAGCTGGGAAGGTGGGAAGGTGGGAAAGTGCAGGAATATATGGGGTTATCATGGAGGTGAGACTGGAACCAGGAAACAATGAGGCGGAGGCAGTGAAGTGGGGTAGGGGGACGGGCAAAGGGAGACAGGCAGAAACCAATCTTTGGTGCTTCCTACATCTCAAGTCAGCTCCAGCTAACACAACAGAATGCACCAGTAAACGTACAACAGATAACCTAGCAGCCATGCTGGCTGAGGTGAAGCTGAGGAAACAGAATGATCGAACCAAGGATTCACATTGTGTCCCATAAACCCACGGTACTTGCCAGGCTCCTGGATCAGCTCCAGATCTGCAGGAAAGAGTCTGGGTTAGTCTTTAAGAGAATAGTATTAAATATATCAACGTTAAGCAAAGGAGAAAGGAGATAGGAGGCATCGTGAGTCAGCATCGCATGCTGCTCTCCAAGGCCCAAAGCCAAGGCGCAACACTACGCTACCACCTTCAGCCCCTGAGAGCCACAGGATGGGCACAGCACCTGCTGCTCTCCAAGGCTGCTGGCACAGCCTCCATGTTGGGAAGCTTGCTATGCAACATGCCTCACAGCAATTTTTGCCTTGTTTGATTTTTTTAGAGGCTATTACAAAAACATTTCTACAAGCCTACAAATTGGCTGAGTCACAGAAGTCTTTTTGTCGCCTAGATATTGGGTGATGTGTGCACATAAATACTACGGCAGGATATTTTGGATGCTATAAAAAGGTAGAACAACATCTAATGGGTTTTTTTTTTTTTTGCTTGTAAAATGATGTCTTACTCTATAACAGAATCCACCATGGGATATGATTCAATATGTGGGTGATATGCCAAGAATAGATATGTTGACATAAAAAAAAAAAAAGACCTGAGGATCCGAGTTTACCATAAGCTTAGCCTGGTGAACAACATAAATCAACAACAAGCAAACAACGGTACACACTGTCAACCAGGGCCATAAGAAATGAAGAGGTCTCACCCGCTGCAGGGGATGAACAGTAGCAAGCTCTTCTGCAGGCACCAGGTGTACACACTGCAGAAGTGAGTGGGAACAGTTGTCACTGGCAGCGGGTGAAAGCTTGGAAGCCACACCAGACTAAGAAACACGAGAGGGACCTGTGTTGGCCCCGGGAGAGAAGAGACTATGAGAAGACCCCTCACCTTAATTACTGCAGCTCCTCCAACTCCCTCCTTCTGGCTGCAGTGTGCTCACGCTGTGGGTAAGCACCTGGGCTGCTTATTTTCCCCATCATTGTGGCAAAATGCCTGACAGAAGCAGCTTAGGTGGTACTAAGTTTGCTTTAGCTCATAGTTCTGGGGGAGCAGCCCACCATAGCAGAGCTATGTCCAGTAAACAGATAGAGCTGGGTCCAGTAAACGGCAATGGGAATGCAAGGTGTCTGGTCATAGGACAGTGACAGTCAGGAACCAAAGAGCTCTGGCCAGAAGCTGTAACCATCAAAGGTCGCTACCAACCAGTGTCTCCTGTGCTAGCCATGCCTCCTCTCAAGGATCACACAGCTGCACACCCCCAATTCCACCCTCTGAAAGAATGCCACCACCCTTTGTAGGAACTGAGAATACACTGCAGTGCCTGCAGAGTGCCTGGGCTACAGGATCCAGGCTTGACCAGTCAGGGCTAAGAGAAGGCTGTCAGGAGTTTCTAAAAGCACTTTTCTTTCTTAATAATCAAATTATTGGTCACAGACTTAACCAGGTCCACTTGTAGAACCAATGCACAAGCCACTAGGAGAAACCAAGGAAAAGTTTGTTCATAAGGCTTATAAAGGAAAAGACAGGTCCCACAGCACTGTCCCTCAGACAGCCTGGACTACTGACCCCAGACAGCTTGTCCTATGGAGACTTCTCTTCTTATGTGAACTTGTTTGTAACTCATGTCTCTAGTAGGATCTTTACACTGCCCTCCACCTGAGCTCCAGAATGAACCATTCTACAACCCAAATGTAATCAAGTTACTCTCAGGTGGGGAACCTTTAATGCCTACCTTCTGTCTCCATTAGGAGATAGTAAGTATGAAAGTCTGCAAAATTTCCACAAACCATCTGTCAACTACCCACTGAGGCCAGGGCCTTGACGCCCAAGTGACACCCTCCATGCATACCTTCTCCTGCTCACAGCTCCAAAAACATGGGCCACAAACTGACTGAATAACCATTTTGCATTTAGTCCCTGGACTTACACATCTTCCGTGATCCAAAGGTGGGGCTACATTCTGAGGGTAGCTGTTCCCCAAAGACTCATGCACTGAAATTTTAGTCTCTGATGTAATGGTGTTGAGAGGAGGGGAAAGCAAAGGAGTAAGAGATCAGAGTGAAAAAACAAGGGCTGCCATAAAGAAGAATGAAACAAGGATACTTGTAGAAAAATGGGTGGAACCGGAGGCCATCATGCTAAGTGAGAAACCAGACTCAGAAAGATAAACAGTACACATTTTCTATAATATGTGTGTATAGACATGTTTATATTTGTATGTGTATTTGTGTGTGTGTGTGTGTGTGTGTGTGTGTGTGTGTGTATGTGTAGAGGGGGGACATGAAAGTAAAAGAAGGCCATAGGAAAAGGAAGGGCAGAGGGTAAAATAAGAGAATAATGGGAGAGAGGAAGATAAAGATAATATATTTCATGTTTTGTCTCTCATAGATATATACATATACATACATATACATATACATATACATATACATATACATATACATATACATAT
>NW_021604669.1:6359298-6368413 GCF_004785775.1 Grammomys surdaster | reverse complement strand
CATATACATATACATATACATATACATATACATATACATATACATATGGCATGAAAGTGGAAGGCAGATTGTTTGAGTAAAGGAAGGGAATAGTGAGAAGAGGGGAAATAAATATGACCAAGCTAGAGAGGGAGAGAGGAAGAGAGGGAGAGAGAGAGAGAGAGAGAGAGAGAGAGAGAGAGACAGAGACAGACAGAGACAGACAGAGAGAGAGACAGAGACAGAGACAGAGAGACAGAGAGACGGAGAGGGAGAGGCAGAGGGAGGGAGAGAGGGAGGGGGAGGGAGGGAAGGAGAGAGGGAGAGACAGAGAGACAGAGACAGAGAGACAGAGAGACAGAGAGACAGAAAGAGACAGAGAGAGAGAGCATGTATGAAAATGCCACAAGGAAATCTATGAGCTTATATGCTGACCCACATGATTAATTGGAAGAAAACCTAAAAGTCAGAGCAAGAGAGAATCATACACCTTTTGGTGCTCCTGGGTGACCACCACTCTCTGACATATCCTCCAGCAGAGCCACTCCTGAGTCCTTGGGCACATACAAATGGCCCACACCCAACTTAAGTAGTCATACACAGTCACTCTGAACCACTATCACAGGCTGCTACTGTCGGAGTTGTGTGGCAGCATCCTGAGAGTCCAACCCCACACACGTATGGCAGTGTCCATGACAACCCTTTCCCTAGGGATACATAACAAGCATCTACCCCGACCTTACAAGGAGGGTACCAACAACAAATAAAAGCACAACTACCAAAATCAAACTTCAAGAAGCAATTCATTGCTGAGGGGTCTGTTAACTGGTTTGTGGGTATCACCAACCAAAGCAGCCATACCACTGAAAACTGTCACTTACTTCTGCATGGATGACAACTGTGTAGATAGAGTTCCCCTTCAGTTAACCCTCCACATTCTACGGACTCTAACACCTCTGAAGCCACATGCAATTATGGCAGAATTATGTGCAAGAGATCAGGAAGAGCAGGCAAGACTGGCTGGAATCTCAGGTAAGGATCCAATGACTCTCAGCCCAGTCCCTTCTAGGAGAAAATGTCAAAGGTCAACAAGCCTGATTTCAGCATCTTTTGTGAGCAGTCAGAGCTGGTAGGATGAAGATAATGGCCATTATGCTCTGAGAATGATGGTCTACAACACTCATCCTGGTAGGTCTCACTAGCCCTGCTCCAACTCCTGCTGCCTGGGACGACAACCAGATCAATGGCTAGCGGCAACAGCCACTTGCAAAAGAATACAGGCTAAGAGGACTACCCCCAGTGAACACTCCTGAGTCCCTTCAGTCTCCAGTTCTATATAGCCTCATAGGATGCAGACCAACAGCCTAGAGTAGCCACACCTTGTGCTTGAGAGACTACAGAATCTTAACACTAGGTTTTTCCCACTGTTTTGGACACCATTGGACCAGGCAGTACCCTGAGCATCATGGGAAATGGTTCTTGGAGATGTCTTCTTCTATCCCTTGAGAACAAGGAGAATTAATAAGGCCATGCAGAGAACTGTCAGCACACTTGCTCCAAAGTGGGGCACACACAGAATAGTGAAGAATTCGGTGTAAGACGAGAGTCTTTGATGGCTAAAGGAGGAGATGGAAGCTAGCCTGAAGATCTAGATGTTACCAGACATAAAGCCCTAAGTGTATAGGAATGCCGGGTCCTCTACCACCTGCCCTAAGTGTCTGCTGTTTGTGGCCCTGCACCCAGCTCAGCTGCGAGCACAGCTGTTTACAATCCCAGAGCTTAGTTCTTGTATGTGCAAAGTCAAGAGGGAGAGAGAGAAGACATTTTGAAAACAAGTTTTATTTGGGGAACGGGGTTGCTGGCTTCTGCTCTCTCCATTTGGACAATGTATCCTCTTTCCATTTATTATGGATGGGTTTAAGACGAGTTTGGACAACTGGTGTCCAGCAGGTGGCGCTGTCTGGAGAGGCTATGCAACCTAGAGGACAGTGGCCTATCTAACAGAATTAGATCTCTGTGGGCAGGTTCTGAGGGACTACTGCCTGAATTCTCTGCCGCCTGATCCTCACAGGCCCAGCAGAAAAGACAGAACTACCATGCCTTTCCTGCCATGATGTATTTATTGTATGCTCCAAAACACTGAGCCAAAATGAACCTCTCTTCCTGCAAGCTGCTTCTGTCAGGTGTTTAGTCATAGCAGTGAGAAAAATAACCAATACATCTCTTGACCTAGTTGTTCGTGAATTTTCTAGTACCCTCACTTGACCTATCTCTGTTTTTCAAACATAGTTGCCTTTCCCCCATGGAAACACCTCCCAGACTTAGGGTGACAGTCATGATGTTAGGTGCTTCTATAAGCACGTGACATTTCCAATGTTGAGCTAGCATGCTTCAAGGCCTTTCTTTGGGGTGTTTTAAATAGTCTCTTGCTTCCTCTGACTTAGGGAGCTTTTCTACTTTCTCCCCCACCCCACCCCTGCCAATGCCTATATGCTCTGTAGCTTCCTTTTCTTTGGAAAATTCAATAGCTTTGTAATGAATCTGCTTCTTTAGGAACTGTGTTGGATTTAGTCCTACTGTGTGCACACTGCCAATAGGCCAAAATACATATCCACTGTGTGCTCACTGCTAATGGCCAACAAACATATCCAATAGGCTGCTCACAGTGGAGGAAAGTCAGTATGCAAACACCACACTGTGTCTCCAGTCAGGATCTTCCATGGCAGGGAAAGACTCACATTGGATGTGAACAGAAGAAATAAGTCAGTCACCCAGCAGAGGTCGTAATCCACCCTGAGCCAGTAAAGTGTAAGTTTACATTTTCAGGACTTGGCAGGCAGTGTAAGTTTGCATTTTCTATGTATGGGCTGTGCTCTGGGTTCTGATGTAGCAAACACATCTCACATCAACATCCCTACTACTAGTCAAAAAAGCTACTTTGACTAGGCCCATCATTGGTTAAACCCTTTTTTTCATCTGTCTCCCAAGTAAAACAGAAGCCCAGGGAGGTTAGCGGGGTTCAGCCCATTCCACTGAGCAACTTCCACAGTGCCTATTACTAAACAAAGTAGAAAGAGATACTCAACACAGTGGAGAGAGATAGGAAGGGCTACAAATCTCAGATGAGCAAAGTCATTTATTCCTTAAACAATTAACAAGGAAGGGTCCCAGGTGTCTGGCCCGCCACGGGATACTAGGAACCTGAAAAACGGTCAGGCCTGTTGCCCATCCTGTGGCAGCTCAGAAGAAACCAAGAGTAACCATGACTAGACATTAGTCATGCAGCACACTGGACCTGCCATTGTCTGTCCCCTCTGCCCTTGAGGACTGCTCCCAGTTCCTTAGACACATTATGGAAAACCAAGGTGGAGAAAGAGGGAGGAATGACACAGGTGAAACTCTCCCTGAAGTGACAGAGCGACATCACATGTAAGTCGATTCATCTGCAAGCATGTCCCACTGTCCTCTCTTGCCTCTGAAACTGTGCAAAGCCGACAGTTAGACAAAGTACATGGAAAAGAGTCAACTGCATGTGGAGTTCCAGAATGGGACAAGAAGGTGATCAAATAGCAAAACATATATAATAGAACAATATACATTCTAACAGAATATGGCCCAGACACAACAGAGGGGCCTAGTTGATACTGGAACAGCAGGTCCCAACTGTCCTAATGCTGTGACCCTTTTCCTCAGGTTGTGCTGACCCCCAAACATAAAATTATTTTGTTACTACTTCATAAGTGTAATCTTGCTACTGTTACCAATCAAAATGTAAAGACTTGATATGTGAGTCCGAGAGGATCGTGATCCACAGGTTGAGAACTGAAGCACTGGACCATGATTGCCACAACTATCACTGCTGTCTCCAGAAAACTGGCCAGCTTACAGGCAGTTCATATACTGCAGCTGCTAAGCAGCCCCCTCCCAAGCCCAGCTCACTCAGACAGGCCCAGGCCATCTGTGCTTAAGGCTAATTTGGCCGGAATAAAGGCTGGCATTTGCTCTCTGTGCCTTCAGCTGAGTCTCTGCAAACAGCAAGAGGCTATTTGCTGCTAATCACTTTATGCAGATGAGCAGCCCCACTGGAGCCTGGGCAGAAGCCTGCCATGCACTCAACTGCACAGCTGGCTCCTAGAGCGACAGATGCCGGGCCAGGGCCAGGCACTCTCAATGCCATTAAGGCTGTCTAGGGTATTCCCAATTCTTCTGACTGGGCAGCCATCCTCCTTGTTATGAAGAGGCAATTCTCTGTTCAGCAGACAAGTGTTTATTTCCCCAGCACAGAGGAAACTGAACCCTAAAGTCCCAGCCTCCTGAGATGGCAGAGTGAGGGACTCCCCAGGTCCAGGGTCCCCAGTTAGTGCCAAGAAATGTGGGACAATTACTCTTGTTCAAGAGAATGCCTCCTTGACATCGGTCCCTCTCCGTATGCCTGATCCGAGGAATGGCTAAAGAGTTGAAAAGCTGATGACAGTCTGCCTCTCTGTCTGCCTCTCTGTCTGGTTTTATGGTTATGAATGTTCACATACCTGCAAGCATGTATGTGAACCATGCACATGCAGTGCCCACAGAAGCCAGAAGGCATTAGAAGTCCCAGTATGAGAGTTACAGATGGCTGCCAGTTCCCGTGTGGGTGTGGGGAAGATGACCCCGGTCCTCTGGAAGAGCAGCTACAGCTCTAGCCACTGAGCCATCACTCCAGCATCAAGCTGATGCCTTTAAAGAAACACATCCAAGTTCCAAATAAAGACAGCAAAGGCATCTGGGTTGCGGGTGCTCTTCATCAGATGCATGTATAGTCACACGATGCTGGTTGAAGCTGGGGTGCTTCTAAAGGCCACTATGCTAAAAGCTTAGTCTGCAGCCTGTGGCACAGTGGAGGTGGAGACACCTCTCAGAAGAGAGACAGGGGTCTAGTGCGAACTCAGATCAGTGGATGAGCCCCAGGCTATCCTGAGATGCTCCTCCTACCATGTACAGCAGAGTCAAAGGACCACAGATTAAAACTTCTGAGATATTTTCCTCTTTATAAGTTAGTTATTACAAGTATTTTATCATAATGACCTAAAAAAAAAACATATTAGCACACACAGTTAAATCTAAGGTAGCATTATTTTTCAACAAGTTCTAGAGAAGATTCTTATTCAAAAGATAACAGAACAAACATTTTAGGAGGCCAGCAGCTGAAATTCATCTGAGATACTTAAGCTTCAGGACAATCTAGGACATGTCAAGCCCCTACAGCCTTTTCTTGTCCCAACTGATGGGCTGTTTCGTCAGGAAGGGGAGGAAGGCAATGTCAACCCCATCAGCAGCAGCTGTGAGCTTCACAAAGAACACCCAGCAATGGTCTCTGGCACCTGTACTTCCTGCAGTCAGTATCACAGGAGAGAGAAACCACACTGCTGTAGCGATGCCTTGGTCCCTACAGGCAAAGCCCTGTTGAGAACTGTGAGCAGGACTCCTAACTTTTCCTACACACATGCTTATGCCTTTCTAGCCAATCATTTCCTATATCTTTTCTTTTTATTACCTCCTTTCCCCCCCCCCATTTCCTACAACTTTCTCCTACCCTAAGGCTTTTTTAAAAATCTGTGCTTTCAAAGAACAAGGTCCTTAGCCAAAGTCCCCTTGTCCATCAGATATTGTATTATATTTCAGTACTGGGTGATGTCAGCTTTGTCTGTCAAGACACTGGGATGGTAAACTTTCAAACAATTTTTAACGGTAGGACCTTTGAAAGTGACCTGTTCAGGCAATTTCAGTGTCATCAATCAATTGAGACATGCCAACTAAGGTGGAAAGAAGCGGGTGGTCCCACTCCCACCCTCTCACTGTCTCGCACATCTGTCCTTGGTCTCTGCAGCTCTTTCCTCTGAGCATTTCTGTAGGGCTCTGGTAACGGTGTCAAAACTGCTGGATTGGGATGCACTGCATGCTTGGCCAAATGTCACTAGATGTAAAAGTCAGCTGTGAGAAGGCATGGCAGAGATCACCAGAGACTATGCCAAGGGCATCACCGCTGACAGCCTGCTCTGCCTTTCCACTGCAGCCATTTAGAGCTCTCACAGCTAGGAGCAGCATCTGCAGAATGAGTCGCTGTGAGACTCACGAGCAAACACTCACAGTGCCTTCTCACAGGGTGAAGCAAGCACACGCAACAAGTTCTCAAGGCAGACATGCCTGCCGCATTGGAAGTCCAGCTCAGGTCTGGGCTAAAACTCAATCACCTCAACCTCGATTGGTTTCAATTATGCATGGTCTGAAAATTCTAGGAGTACACAATTAAGAATTTTAGGCCATTTTTATTGCAATATTACCATGATCTGTTAATTAGTGGTGATCGTTATTAATCTTCCTGAGTCAGATTTCTAAATCAACACTCACAGTCATATATATTTAGGAAAACACATCATAACTGTGGTCAGTATTGTTAGTAGTTCCTCTAGACTCTGCCCAACAGTTACCTAGCAACAACTTGTGTCTCTGTCCTCCAGGTACAAAGTCAAGAGCCAGACTTTTAAGAACAATCCTTACCAGGCTGGCCTTCTCTTCTCTCTTTCTGTCCTTCTCTGTCCTACTTTCTCTGCCTCCACCTCTTCCCCAGGTCCCCTTCCCTTCTCACCAATAAATCTCCTTTATATTAGGCCTGTGGCATAGCCTATTCCTCAGGCAGAACACCTTGGCCAGCCCACTAAGCTACTCCTTCCCACCGCATCACACCGCTGTCTTCTAAAACACAAGTATAGAACTACAGCATGTGCAGAGCTCAGTGCCATGCAAGGAAGGTTTTGGGCATCCACTGAGGGCCTTGCAAAGAATCCAATTTGGAATCCCATCATACTTTATTTTGCTTTGTATTAGGGAAGTTACGACCCCTACGGGCCAGCTCTGAGGGTGGGAAAAGGGACGACATGGGCTGTGTGTACCTACCTGCTGCCTAGCCTTGTGTTTTCATGCATGAGCGTTCCCTCATGAGTCTCACTCTGCTACCTAGCCTTGTGTTTTCCCAAGTTTCTGAAAACAACAACACTTAATTTCTTGACATCTGCTCAAAGTCGCTCTTCAAACCCAGCAAATTAACATAATTCTCTATATTTCGCTTCCTTTGGAAATGAAAGCATTTTAAAAAGTGATGACACTGCACAGGAGAAAGCAAACCTTAGAAAGGGAGGGAGCTGTTACTGGATGCGTACACACTACACTCCAGCCTTTCCCCTGCACCACAGCCTGAACACCCTTGCATGCAGTGATGTGTTCTGATAGAATACTAGAGGCAGCCATTGCAAAGAAACAAAGTCTGACCTGTCATTTTAAGAGTAGATATGGAGAAAAGTACCCATGGACCCTGGCATTCTCTAGCAGTCCCACTGGTCTCTCTGGACAACCCTCTGTTTTTCTTTCCCATATCCCATCCTCACACTTGACCCATAGTGGTCACACAACAGACCTCAGAACCCTCTGGCTTCGAACTGTGTCTAGCCACTGGAGGCACCAGCAAGAGGTGAAGGCCAAAAAAAAAGAAAGGAAAGAAAAGAAAAGAAAAGAAAAGAAAAGAAAGAAAAGAAAAGAGTAGGGTGAACCTTTATTCCCAGAGTCCCTTGCTCCCAAATGATGACTGAGTAACTTCATCTCAGCCCCACTGTAACAGGGCCCCCAGGCCTTAGCACAACTGACTCCATGATGGAAGTACCACTGAAGCCATAAAACTCATCATGTAGATAGCACCACCTGCCAAAGTGAAAACAAAACCTTATCACCTTATCCATTAAAGTCCATAGTTCTGGGAATGTCTCTAAATGTACTAACCTTGTCTGTTGGCTTCTATAGCTCTGCTTCTGGCTAATTCTTCTTGTTAGCTGAAGTATGGTAATCCAGAAGATGTGCTTTGTGCTTAAAAGCTCACCCTGAGAAGGCACAGTGCTAACTGGAGTCTGGAATACCCAGCATAGTCACTGGCCAGGATAATAAGGCATTCTATTGGTTTAAACACACCATGTCCAGGTACTCTCCTCTGGTGGATACTCTAAACTATAACCCCATGGAGTTCTAAGATCTCCTAACCCTAGCTTTCTACCTATCAGGGTAACATGGTCCCAGTAGCTCCTCTATGCCAGGCTCATTACTCTGAGCCTCCAGCTCCATTCTGCGCTGCTCATCCATCTACTTCTCCATAAAGGCAAGCATTGTTGCTACATACCTCTGATGATCCCAGGTCCTCAAGAAGCTGCCCTAGATGTCTAGTTCTTCACTTCTATCACTCCCATGGACCATCTTTTCACATCCCAAGCAACTAAGGACCAATGTCGAAGCCTTGTACTAGCATGCTGCCTCAACATTCTGAAAGATGGCATTCTCTTGTACAGGTTCAGTCGACTAAATTCGATCCTCTATCAAAATTAAGTTATCTTCTCTACCAAACCTGTTTATCATCCTGGGTATCTGAGATTGGCAGGTTTGCCCCTGTCAGCTCAAGCTTCCCGGCTAAGAACAACACAGCCAGCCCCCAGCTCTCTCCCTTAGCATCTCTAAAGTAGGCTCCCTTCTATCAGTCTTAGCCACTGAATCAGACACCTCAGCGTCCTACACGGGATCCTTGTGTGTGGTTGCTTGTTCCTCTGTAACTAAACTGACACTATGTCCCTCTCCCATGCACCTCACACTTCCTCAAGCCTTCAAATAGCTCTTCCATCTCCACACTTCACAACCAGATCTTCAGCTGCAGGGCAGCTCCACACCACCTGTGCAGACCTCCAGCATGTCCTACCTACTACCCACTACCTACTAGTACATGGCCAAACTCTGGCAGATGCTTCCTCCTGTTCAATACCCTGAGAACTGTATGGCAAGGGACTCTGCTTTATGAACACCATTTAGTCATCAAGTACCAGAGATATAGACAGCATGCACTTGATGATTCTAGGTCACAGCAGGGCTTCAAAAGCTACCATTCTGTTTATCCCCTTACCTATAAGCATGCATACACCTACACATTCACTTTTAAATCTGCTGAGTGTCCCCTATGCTTGCACAAAAGAAGCTGTAGTAGTTATTCCACATTGTTCACTTGATTGACTCACACAGATCTCTCTCTCTCTCTCTCTCTCTCTCTCTCTCTCTCTCTCTCTCTCTCTCT
>NW_021604669.1:6357224-6359288 GCF_004785775.1 Grammomys surdaster | reverse complement strand
TGTGTGTGTGTGTGTGTGTGTGTGTGTGTGTGTGTGTGTGTGTTTCTAAAGAGGATTAATTCAGGAAGAAGAACTCACCCTGAATGTTGGCCCATCTGCCTTTCTGGTTTGGGATCTGGACTGAATATAAATGAGAAAAGGAGAGACATTGAGCAGCAGCTCTGATCACTCAGCATCCTGATCCACCCAGATGTGAGCCAACAGTTCACCATGACTCCATAACAGACTGAACCTTTCAGACTGACAGCAAATCCCTTCCTACCTTCAGCTCCGTAAGAAGCTCTGTCACAACAGTACAGTAGCTGATACAGAAGGATGCTAAGGTAACACCTCTTCAGTGTGTTCCTTTCGTGTTGATGTCTTTCAGCTCTTTGCTTACTACCCCTCCTCTGCCACTGTGCATCTTGTCCCCAGTTCTCCACACTCAAAGGGTAGGATGTGAACCCACATTTTCCATCTTTTAACTCCCCACAGCAAGTCACAGAATTCTCTGCATGTCACATGTCTTCCCGACCAGTGTACAACAGTTTGTGGACATTAGTTTATGTGCATTCCTGAATTATTAACACTGCACTAATGTTCCAAAGCACCTATTCTAAATTGCCCCAGAACTAATTAAATCTCAGAATGCCCTAGAGAGTCAAATATTATCAGCCACGTTGAGGAAAGACCCGAACAGTTGTCAGAACAGCAGACTGATAAGGGATTATATTCTGGGACTCTGCCACCAATTTGTTCCACCTTGCTAATACAGCAGTTTAGGAAACTTCCCAGCTTCAACACAATTCTCTCTAACCTGCTGAATATGCATCATTCCTTCCCTCTTCCCTCAGGCTTTCTCACACCTCCCTGTCTCTCTTGTGCTGAGGGAAAGACAGGTGGGCCCTGCTTCTAACAGCTTCCATAAAGAGATCTCAATAAAAATGAGACCAGGATAGGCAGAGGCCTCCATGGAGCCTGCCCCTCCTAACACTGTACACTCAATGAGTGTACCACCCAGACCTCCTCTCAGGGTGAACATGTTCCTGTTTCACCTCCAGGCTTGGTACACACCATCAAGCAGGAAATTCCTACAGACCCTTCTCACTTCCTCCCCTACCACCACAGCATGCTAGAGATGGCAGAAACTCACACCTCACAAACTACTCCTGCAGGAAACCCCAAAGATGCCCCGTTAGCAGTATGGTCCTGCCCTCCACATAACCTTCACTCCTCCATTGTATTTCATATATCTGTACCCCTGTTCTGCTCACCAGACACTCAGCTGCTCAAAGGATTAGATGTGTCAAATTCACGTAGGATCCCCAAAGTCTGCCTTAGCTTCCAACAGCAGCAGCATAAGCTCAGGGGTAAACAGAGGAGAGAACACATGTGCTACAAAGGCTCACTTAATGCTGAACTACAGCAGACTTCCTCAACATCTCAGAAGCCCAGGTAATTTGTTGGAGCGCTGCCAACCCTGGACCATCTATTCTAGGACGATGCAGCTCTGAAAGACTGACACAGGGACACAGAGCAGTCCTTTGGACCAGGTTTATGATAAGTAGTAGTTGCTTTTGTCAGGTCCAAAGGAAATTGTACTGGCCTTCATTCTGGGGCCCCATTCTCTTCTAACAAAGGAGCCGTTTCTGCAACACTGTCAGAAGGGACAAACGGCTATCTTTGGACCCATTAATATACCAAAACTTCAGGCTCAGTGTATCACAAATACCTGTGGCTCTCCTCGTCCCTACCCTAAACCTCTCCAACTCATGGGCTGCTTTTCACCGAGCTCTCATTCCCATATAGCATGCTATTCTGCCATGAATACGCTCTCTCTCTCTCTGTCTCTCTCTGTCTCTCTCTGTCTCTCTCTGTCTCTCTCTGTCTCTCTCTCTCTCTGCCTCTCTCTCTCTCTCTCTCTGTCTCTCTCTGTCTCTCCCTCTGTCTCTCCTCTCTCTCCTCTCTCTCTCTCCTCTCTCTCCTCTCTCTCTCTCTGTCTCTCTCTGTCTCTCTCTGTCTCTCTCTCTCTCTCTGCCTCTCTCTCTCTCTCTCTCTCTCTCTCTCTCTCTCTCTCTCTCTCTC
>NW_021604669.1:6348903-6357214 GCF_004785775.1 Grammomys surdaster | reverse complement strand
CTCTCTCTCTCTCTCTCTCTCTCTCTCTCTCTCTCTCTCTCTCTCTCCCCCCTCCCTGGACTCTTTCTCTGGCTATACTCTCCCTCATATCTACAATAAAAGCTTTCCCCTCAACAATACTCTGGAGGGGTTGGTTATGCTCTCCATTTATAAATCTGGTGCTGAAACCCTCAGTTTATATACATCTCTGCTCAATAAAGCCTAGTTACAGGAGCTTCATTACACACACCTCAGTCCTGGCCTGTTCACCCTGGAAGAGAACAAGCAGCCCCCTGAAATCCAGCCAACAGCACGGCCATTGACTGGCTGCTGCTGCCTCCTCATCATGTTCCAGCAGGCCTCCACTGTAGTCCTCGGAGCACGCAGCCTTCAGCTGCCTCCAACATATGGACAGAGCCTTCCTTTAGGAAGTATTGCTTCAAAATCTTCTGGGGAAAGATTTCTTGGGTACCCCAGACCCTTGAAAAGGTGCCCAAGCATCCTTTGTTCCAAAAGCAGGCAAAAAAAAGTCACAATCTGCAGTGCAGGACGTTGCCTCCTATAGACTGTGATCCTTATAACAAGAGCTGGATCATGGGCATCTCAGAGATTGAGATTCAATTCTTCACTTCCAAATGCACTCTCTACCCAGATTTAAGAAATGCCTCTAGTCTAGCAGACCCTCCATTTCTTATAACCCAAGAGAGGAGAAGACACTTGTCCCAGCATCCAGTGGTAGAAGGAAGCAGATATATAGTGCCTTGTACTGTGACTTGCTGGGGTGAGCATGTGAAGAAGACAGCAGTGCCAGGCTTCCCAATCCCTCCACTTACATTTGTGGAATTGCACTAAGAGTGGGAATCTCAGGCCTCCATTGCCTCTGGAAGTATGTACATGGAAGCCTTACCAGTCTAATCTTCCAGGCCCATGGAAGCTTCCCTAAATACCCTAGAGCTTGCCACATGTTCACAGCTCTAGGTGCCCCATTCGCTCCTTCTTCAGGCAACACCAAGAATGAACAGGGACGTGTGCAAAGAATCAGAAGCCTCTGTATCCACAGAGCCTGCCCCTCCCCAGCACTGCCTTTGCTGTAGGCACTGTACTCATACTCGTCAGAAAAGGACAAAATAGCTGGCTGAGAAGACTTTGCAAGAGGCAAAAACTGAAATAATCTAGTGAATACGTACTAGCAAGAAATGCAAAGAGGCAGTGGACTGAGACAAATAGCCCAGTTCTAGACCACTGTGAGACAGACCAGGCAGATCAGCGGTCTAGATGGCGGGACATGGAGAAACTTCAGCAGGAAGCACAGGGCCCTCTATCTTCTGCACACTTTGGACAGGTTCTTAAGTCCAGAAGGAGAATCAGAAAGACAGTGACTGGTCTAAAGCAAACATAACCTCTACATGGACATGACAAAAGACTAGGGATGGGGAGAGGTCATAGGTCAAGAATCCAGAAGTTGCTGAAGGACAGGTAAACAGAGCTCCGCTCAGGAGGGTGGCCTGACCCATGCCCCAGGCCTCCGGGCAGAATCAGGCACAGTTCCGTGATGGGCAGCAGAGGATGGGATTAGAGCAGACGAGGCAGGTACAGTGGGAAGGCAGGAGGGCTGTAGGAACTGAATCACAAGGAACAAGAACCATGCTGGGCCACAACACTATGTAGCAGTTAGCTCTCAGATCAAAACATTTCATCCATCAGGGAAGCTCCTTAAGACAGAAAGAAACAACTTAAACTAGCTTCAGAAAAAAGTCCCTGAAATTATACAGATTTAATAGACCCCTCCCACTCCTTTCTAGAGTAAACAATGAAGACTGCGGAGAGTCACTCTCAGACAAGCCAAGGAGTCACACAGAAGAGTCTTAGGCAAGTCCACATGCTGAAGCAGAAACAAGCCAGCTGCCTGAAAGAGGTTTAGCCCAACTAAGCCACCTGGAAAGGACTCTCCAACCTGCTGAGCTGCCTGCAGGCTGTGCAGTGTGCTTCGGGTTTTCTACTTTTATGAGGTGGAAAGGAGTCATTTCTGTTCCTATAAGTAAAAGGAATAAAACTTACTGGTTCAGCAAGTTTGACTTTGTTGGTATCCATACTTTGATCTCCCTATCTAGGGTGAGTAGATGCGTGTGTGTTGTGTCTCTCTAGGAAAAAAGTTTGACACATAATACACATTCTTACTACATGGTACCCAATGCTGAGCTCAGATCTGCTCCTGAAAGCACTCTCTAGGCAGCCCAAGCATGACAAACGTGGCTCTGGGAGGCTTTGCCTTTCTCCCTCATTCCCTCTGTCTTGCTAAAACCCATTAGACTACATTCCTAAAGCTGGCCCCCAAAGTCTATTCCTTTATTTGGTCGCTTCCTCCTCCTGAGGCTAACTACCAAGATCCAGCTCTCAGAGTACTGATATGCTAATTAACATGCCCAGTTAAAATTAAACACCTCATCCTAACACAGGGATGTGTTTTACCCTTATAAACAGGCCATTTGCCTACAGGCCGCATCAGTCTCTTCTATCCAGAGGAGGCCCTCTGACCTTTAAGACAAATACCCTTTCCCTTTCTCCCCTGGTCTCTTCTTTCCACTCTCCTTCTTCTTCTATCTACTGTCTTTGTCTCTTATTCTTTGTCCTTTGTTCCTCTGGGGCAAACAAATCTCCTTTGTGCTGAGGACAGTATTGGGGTGTCCTAGGCTGCGACCTTTTCCTAAGGTTCCCGGAGTTATTAGGAGGAAAAAAATGGCACGAACAAGGCAACAAAAAGATACAGGCAGCCAGAATCATCACTCACTTTGCCAAAGAGATACGTGTGCTGCTCAGAAGGCTGCTGCACGCATACCCTTGCCACCTACAAACTCTCAAATGCAGCTCAGAACCATCTTCATAAAGTCTCCAGCAACTGTCACAAACAACTGTGTCACAAGGCACGCAGCTGAAGGACGTACAGTCCAAAACTCCAAGGAGAACACAGGGTGCCTTCAAGAAGACCTGGAAACTACCGTGTGTTCTTCCATGGGAAGTGTTTAACATGAGCAATGGGGAATTTTACAGGTCTCTATTCAGGGAATGACCCCAGAAAACAGAAAATTCTGGGGCTCAGAAGCCACTTTCTCAAGCTTGACATATTGGTTTCTGTAGGGTGAAACATGTTTTTCAAAAACACCAGCTGTTCCTCATAACAACAGAAAAAAAAAAGAACTCTTTTCCCAGTTCTTCTTACTGTTGAAATGCAGAATAAAATAAATAAATGTAGAACACATATCCTAAATGTTATGTTAAGTTGCCAAGGTTCAGAGGAGAGGGAAAAAAAACCACTTATTTTGTTTTCTTCTAATTGTTTTAACAAGCCTTGGCATCAAGGTCAATTTCTGATATGTCACTGAAGTGCTCTTTATAGTGCATGTACCGGAAGAATGATGTGACTATTTTCCAATTGTAATGCTGTGCTTGGCAGCCTAGGGAGCACCAGACAATGTGTGGAGCCCAGCCCTAGCCAGCTGGGCATAACGGCCCTTCTACATACCTTCAAGGTGTCCACCCAGACCAGAGGCAGGGAAAACAAGGAGGCTCTGTCTTCCCATTAGGTATCTGTGAAATTAAAGTCCTTTTAGGCCACCTGGATTGATGGAGGAGGAAGATATTTTCCACAAGGCTTATTACTGTGTGCACTGCTAATCCTGTAAGGAGGACCGTGCCTGCCTGCCTTGCTACAGTCACTGCCTAATTATCAGAGTGGACTGCAAACAGTAAGAAGCTAGCAAAGGAACTTTCGTTTCTTACAGGAAACCCTCCCTGCCAGAGGCATGGGGAAGGAGTGTGCTCGGCCTCCCTAAGGCAAAGACAACATCGATTTTTAAGGCAGGAATGTGGTAGCACAGGACACAGCCTGGACGAGCAGCTCTTGCTCACCTCTCCCCAAATGAGTAGAGGATTCTGGATAAACTTAAGTTCTTCAGGGACTAAATTAGAAACGGAGCTTAAACTCCTGGTTGTTTTTTAACCAATTTTACAGGATCACATACTGTGTTGTTCAATTTACACAGTGTTCTCAAAATGACAAAATCACAGATTTGAAGACTAGATAGTGGACGCCTGTTGGGAGACAAACGTGGGTAAAGGGGCAGCAACAGGTGAGCTTTGAGGGAACAGGGTAACTCTGCCACCTGCTGGCAGAATGGCTGACAAATCTATATGGGCAACAAGTGACCTGAACCACAGGGCACACTGGCAATCTTGATACTCCTCAGCTTTCTGTGAAGGGATTGGGGACACGGGGACATTTTACACTGTCTTTGAAACTCCAAAGCACAATATTTATTTTAAAGGGTTTTTTTGACTTTGAATTGTCAGACCCTGTCTTTTCTGTAGACCTTATATTTTAAAATATTTCACCAACTAAATAATATTTATTAAGAATTCCTTCACATGAATGTATTGTGTGTGTGTGTGTGTGTGTGTGTGTGTGTGTGTGTTTTACCTTACACCTCAAGTTATGAAGAAATACCAACTTCAAGTTATGAAGAATTTCCAACTTATAACTTTCAAATATATAGATTGAATGAAAGCACACCAGAGACAGAAATATACAGAAGACTATTTCCATCATTGGAGGGCATGATGACAGTTTTCTACGCTAGGATAAAAAAGGGTAAGGAATTTGACATCACAAAGAAATGCAAGAGACATTAGAGAATAAATGATAAACTATGGGAAATATTTTAAATATATAGGACAGTCTTGATGCACAGAGAGTTATTGCTATGAATGAGGACTACCCTAGCCATCTACAAACACAAATAGCCAATAACCTAGCCATGCACACAGAGACTCCATAAGTGGCTAGGCATGCTTTGCATGAGACCAGCAGGATAACTACTGACACAAGAGAGGCCACGTAGACAAAGGCAGACACAGCCTCAGCTGGAAGGGAGCCGGGACCTGAGGTTGCAGGTCACTCTGACAACACCCACACATGCTTCACCCCAAAACCGTGTGAGGAGGTGTGTACCTAAATCAAAATGGCATGCAAAGACTAATGATAAAATTGCATGTTAAATACTATATTAAAATAATACTGATGCCCCTCAACTATAGCCCCACAGCTATGAAGAAATGGCATATGGCTTTTAAAAATGACAACAGTTGGCATTTGCTGATTGCCTGGGGTTGGTGACACCTAACAAAACAGTCACAAGTACCATATACAGGCTGTGTCAATATTTTTCAAGCTGGGAATAGAAACACAGTCCTTTAATTCTAGCAGTACAGAGGCTTAAAAAAAAAGCAGATCTCTTTGAATTCAAGGCCACCATGGTCTACACAGCCAGCTCCAGGACAGAAGAGCTATCATCTCAATGAGCAATCTTCTCTCCTAAGGCACACCGCCATGACTTCCTCTTGAGGTTGACAACTAGCTGAGGTATGAACTATGGAACAATGTGACTTGCCCCTGCAATAGAAGAGGTACTAGAAAATAGATTGTTTGATAGAGGAAACAATAGTCTTAAAATATATACCTGGGAACATACTGTTTTATAAGCTTACTTAACATAGTTATACACACAGGACAGGACACTGTCAATAGGACAAAAATGGCAGTATACAGATTGGGAAAGGATTTTCATGAACCCTACATCTGACAGAGAGCTAATATCCAGAATCTATAAAGAACTCAAGAAGTTAAACAACAACAACCCAAATAACCCCACTTAAAAATGTGGTACAGAGGTAATCAGAGAACTGTCAATAGAGGAATCTCGAATGGCCGAGAAGCACTTAAATAAATGTTCAAAGTATTTAGTCTTCAGGGAAATGCAAATCAAAACAACTCTGAGATTCCATCTGATAGCTGTCAGAATGGCTAAGATCAAATATTCAAGTGATAGAACATGCTAGAGAGGATATGGAGCAAGGGAAACACTCCTCCATTGCTGCTGGAAATGCAGACTTGTACAACCACTCCTGAAATCAATTTGGCAGTTTCTCAAAAAACTGGAAATAGTTCTACCTTAAGACCCAGCGATACTACTCCTGGGCATATACCCAAAAGATATCCCACCGTACCACAAGGACATGTGCTCCACTATGTTCACAGCAGTCTTATTCATAATATGAAGAAACTGAAAAAAAATCTAGGTACCCCTCAAGTGAAGAATGGATTTTAAAATGTGCTACCTCTATGCAATGGAATAGTATCCAGCTATTAAAAAAACATCATGAATTTTATAGGCAAATAGATTGGACATAAGGCCCTTCAATAAGAGGGAATGCCTGCTACTGTATACCTGGCTAATTATCCCTGGCTTGAGAGCTCACAGACCCTAAAGGAGAAACAACTACTACCAAGTCCCTAAATCAATCTTGCTATATTCCAAAGACTTATTTTTAGATCCACAGGTAAGTGTAGCTCTCACCCCACGTCAAAGAAGCTTCATTTTGCAGCACATGGAGGCTACTACTGAGATATACAACTGATCAAAAATGCAGAGAATCAGCGACCTTGGGGTGCTCGCCCTCAGTTAATGTATCTACAGCATAACTATAGAAGGGGTGGAAATCAGGGATGGGAAAAGGGAAAGGACCAGGATGCCTGCTGCAAGCAGTATCTTTTAGACATAATAACGATGCTGCACCTGTGGAATCTCAAAACTATGGTTGCCTAAAACAGCATTCATAATTACCATACCAGTTGACGTGCCAAGAGGATAGTGGAAATGTTTCAAGGCCTCACTCCTAAACAAAGAGCTATAGGCAGTTAGGGAACAGTTAGAGAGAGAAGATCAACTTTCCCCAGAGACCTTCTCCAAATAGCTTATCCCAGTCTCAAATGGTCAGCACTAAACCCATGTATATATGGGTAACATCAAATGAACATGATAGATGCTACACACACACACACACACACACCCACCCCACATGTGCATGGACATGTATGTAACAATAATTATACAAAATGAGGGCATGAGCCCCAAGACAGAGGTAAGAGAAGAGTTGGAGAAGGGAGAAGGAAGTATGAAATGATGCAAATAACAGATACTCATGTATGAAATTCTCAAAAAAATACAAAAATTTAAAGATATGGTTCAGCAGTTACAAGCACATACTTCTTCCAGAGCAGGACATCCTTTCCCAGTGCCTACGTGGGACAGCTCACAACTACCTGTTTCTCCAGCTCAGTGAATTACAGAGCCAGGGCTGTCTAAGTTTCAGATTCAGAGACAGTACAACCTTATCCTAAGCAACTTCTTCCTAGAACCTTCCAAATGACTTTAGCTTCCAAGCTGAGATACACACACACACACACACACACACACACACACAGAAATCTCACACTGAGGTACAGTAGCCAGCCCAGCCCACTGCCATATCAGGGTTCTGCTAGCACATAAAGTGGCAAGGGTCACATAATCACCTCAAGAGCTCTTTAGGGGATTGGAAAGATGTTTTAGTAAGCTGCCACAGATGCTGGCAATGAGCCTCGGCCACCCACCTGGACACCTGTTAAGTATAAATTGATGAATTACTTAATAATTCATCCAATCTGTGCTGTGATTTTGCATACTAAGCATCTTGCTACATCAGTGGGGAGACATTTACAGTAAAAAAAAAAAAAAAAAAAAATGAAAAACAGTGATTCAGGAGGGTGCCCTGAGGTCAAAGGCGAGATCCTCCTGTTACCTAACAGACGCCAGACAGATGTCTTCCCTTCTCAGTGTCCAAGTGTGCTGTCCTTAGAACATAGAAGGACAAAAGAGCTATAGCCAGATGGATAGAACAGCTAACAGCACTAATGTACACTGGGTCTTCTGACACGGCAACTGCTATGCTAAGCTCCAGAGAAGTCCTGTCTCATTTAATAAAGCACTCACATGAAATAGCAGTTTTTATTCCTGCATTATCAATGAAGAAGCTGAAGCTACAGCAGGACAGCAAAGCTGGAGCTGAGTCAAACTTGACACAGGCTGGGCCCCACATAGCACACTTTGTACAGGCTGGGCCCCACATAGCACACTTTGTATGGGCCCCATATAGCACACTTTGTATGGGCCCCACATAGCACACTTTGTATGGGCCCCACATAGCACACTTTGAACATGCTGGGCCCCACATAGCACACTTTGTATGGGCCCCACATAGTACACTTTGTACAGGCTGGGCCCCACATAGCACACTTTGTACAGGCTGGGCCCCACATAGCACACTTTGTATGGGCCCCATATAGCACACTTTGAACATGCTGGGCCCCACATAGCACACTTTGTATGGGCCCCACATAGCACACTTTGTACGGGCCCCACATAGCACACTTTGTATGGGCCCCATATAGCACACTTTG
>NW_021604669.1:6335315-6348893 GCF_004785775.1 Grammomys surdaster | reverse complement strand
GGGCCCCATATAGCACACTTTGTATGGGCCCCACATAGCACACTTTGAACATGCTGGGCCCCACATAGCACACTTTGTATGGGCCCCACATAGCACACTTTGTACAGGCTGGGCCCCATATAGCACACTTTGTACAGGTTGGGCCCCACATAGCACACTTTGTACAGGCTGGGCCCCACATAGCACACTTTGCACAGCCCAGCACAGCCCACCTTGAAGACAGAAAAGAGTGGCAGCATCAAACAACCCCAGGCCCACAGCAGTGGCCCAGGCTCCCATGGCGTAGCTCTGCATCTCCTTGTAGAAGTAACCAGCAAATGTGTCATGGTGTACCCACTTCATGCCATGCTTGGGGGCACCCTCACACTTTATTTGCTTCAGAGTTGAAGTCTAGCTAGAAAGCTAGCCAAAAGAAGTCCATGCTGGTTTTTCTTCAAGAACTGCCACCACACTCTAGTCTTCAGTCACCAGTGGCTCTATCTGCCTCATCCACTGAGTATCACCTTACCTCACACTCAAGATTGTCCAGGTCCACTGCGTTCACATTGGAATTAATGTTCTTGATAACTGCCCTTCTGCCCATCAACATCTTGCTTCCAAAAGCTCCCCATTCTCCCAACACACAGACTCACCAAGGTAGAGACAGAGTTTTACTACTGCTGTAATCCCCACATCTCCTCCCCTGACCAGCACGCCACAGGTCCTACCTACTGCATCCCATCTTCACCTCAAGGACTACTCTAAAACAGTAAGCAACCACTGTGAACCAGATGGAGAGCCCTGCTCAAGTACACAGCCTCCCAAGCAACAAGCCTGAAAGCAGATATCAGCTGTCACCGCTCTGGGTAAAAACCTGACATGCAGCACTAACCTGCATCTCCTTCCTCCTCACCCAGATTCAGCACAATGATGCAGATGTGCTTGCGCAGCTGGCGTGTGTTGGAGAACTTCCGGCAGCACTTGCTACACTCCAGGCTGCTAGGGGCCAGTCTGCTCCCTTCCTCTGGAGCCAGGGAACCGTCCTCAGTGGGGCTCACGAGGTTTTCTACCACCTCTTCTTCAGTGCTGGGCTTCTTTGTGGAACCCTTAGGCCTGCCCCTCTTTCTCTTCATAACCAAAAACTCTGTAAAAGAAACAACAGGGCAGGAGGCAGTCACATGAGGGGGCAAAGCAGGACAGTTACTTAACTTCTTTATGTAGGAATGGTCATGTGTTTTATTAAAATAAGAGGCCTAAAGCAGTTTCCCAAATTACCAGCTGCAAGCATCTTTAATGTTAATGCCGATGTATCTATCTACTAATGGTAATTGATTTTGCAATATCCTGCTTCAAGACTATCAAGTGGACACGGACTCCTTCAATAAAGCTGGAAGGGGCACAAGTTCATATCGTGGCTTGAAGTACACAAACCCCGTCCCTTATTAATCTCTGCTTCCACTTAAATCTAGTCCTCAGAACGTGCTTCAAGACTCCTTTGCAGAAGGGTTTCAGGGACTGCTGAGAGTGACACATTCCTAATGGGTTACACAACTATTCTGATTATGTCAAAGGCTCAAATTGACCTGACAAAAAGGAGAAAAAAATTATTATAATGTAAAAACTACAAATTACAGGGCGCAAGATAATAAAATATTTTTCTAGTTGCCTGGTGGCCTGGGTATTTTTAAATAGCATGATCAGAACTGCTTCAGAGTGAGTTCTAAACCTTGTTACAAAGCATTCTGGTCCATTAGTGCTTATCATGAAGACACTCATCTGCAGACGGAAGGTGGATTGAAGCAAGGAGCAGGGGAGTTGGTAGAATTGCATACACAATCATGTGAACAGGGACTGATCAGTTCTATGGATGTCATATGCCTGGGAAGGACTCTGAGACACTCCAAGAAGCAGTATGGCCCCAGACTGATGACACTCCAATGCTAGAGCTGTCACTGGACAACCCGTCAGGGTCAAAGGGTCCTAGGGTTTGGTGCCATCTTAAGAGAAGGCTTGGTTATGGAATGAGGAGGACTCTTCCTGCTCTCAATAAAGGTGCTACTAGCAAAGGGAAACACCAGCCACTTTATTCAACTTAGTACTGTGGAACCCTTTAATTAAGGGAGTCACCCAAGCCCATGAGGCAGGGAGGGAGATGGGAGTAGTCTGCAGGGCAGAGCAGCTTGACTGTGGTGCTCTGGCCAATGCAACCCACCTCAAGCATTCAGGGACACTGGACACTGGAATGGAACAGGAAACTTCCTGGAAAGGGAGCACCCTGTGGGACAGAGCCTCTGCAGAGATACAATGCCAACCATAGCACTGCCTGAACATCCAGGCTACAACCTAGGTGGTCATGTAGGTGGGTAGAAATGGGAAGAAACGGTGCATACAGACATGAAAACACACTAAGAGAGCAGACAAAAGCAGCCAACAGACTAAAGCCCTTTGGTCCCTTTGCCAACTCTAAATACCATCCACTAAGGACAGAGGCTGCATTTGAGGAGGACCAGCTGCTAGGCACTGAAGGTTCAAGGAAGGGATCCAGTAATGGAATAAGAACAAAGCCTTTACGTCAATGCCTTGCAAACTTCCTATCATTATTCTTTACAGCAGCATGTGCAACCTGAAGGAACAGCAATTAACACCCAAGAAGCAGCATTAGCAGAATCTATAAAAGACCCACCTCACGCCCACCAGCTTAGCTGCACGTGGCTCTTACTGAAGTCTGTGGCCCAGCCCTAACCCCATGGCTAGCAAGGTCCTGTTGTGCAGACAGAACTGCTCTCTGAATGCTCTGAGCATGCGGCTGTGTACTCAAGATAAATTAAACCCTTGGAGAGGTATGGTCTTTGTCTTGGGTGACCTCCAGGCCTTATATCCTTCCTGATAGGTGTGTCTATGTCTGCCTGAAAGCTTTGGCCTAGGTGCCATGTGAAAGGGACTTTTCAACATGACACAGCAACTCTGACATCTAGATGGACTGGAGAGAAAGGGCTTGGAAATCCCAGGAGGGTAGAGGTGACACAAGAGCAGTACGTCTTCCAGACTGAAGTGGAAGCTAGGTGCACTGAAAACGTGAGGGACTTCCCGAGTGAGTCTTGACCTCATTGTGCACCAAGGACGGGAGGAGGTGATGAGCCCAGCACTGTGTGGGAAACCCAAAAGTCCACTGAGAGCCATCCTGGTCCTTGCTTTAGTCCCACGTGTAGGTTCTTACTGTGTTCTGTAAGTTCCTCTAGCAAGTTGACGAACCTGAGGAAGACCACAACAACCCACCAAACTGCAGCTAGCCATTCGGAGGCTCAGCTGTGGCTGGTGGCTGGTAGAGAGCTGTGCCTTCACCTACAGGACTGAGATTCATTGTAAACAGTACCCCATGCTTTGACCAGGGATATCCAGGCACATATGAGCTGGGCTGGTATGTGCTAATGACACACAATGGGAGCACAGCATAACGAGCAACAAGGCAAACTGTGAGTCTCTCTGGCAGTAAACTGGGTGCTCTGTGCAGGCAGAATCCTCCTCCTGATTATGCCTTATATCCTTTAGCACCTTAGCCAGTGTCCTGACCTCACAAAGCCAGACGAACTGAGCTAATGAGCAGTGTGGAATCTGGTGGTTAAGGAAGAAATAAAATCAGCCCTGAAAGCTTCCAACACACAACAGCCAGCGACAAAACTAATCTTCCATCCTCTACATCCATAATTCAGATCCTCGAAACCAATTAGTTAGCTAAAAATGAAATATTCATAAATGAGCTTGGAATAATTTAAGTTCTGAAAACAAGTTGCTGCTGTCAACTACCCACATTTTCACGAAGAGCTGTGAATTCTGGAGCTGGGAAGAAAAGCATGTAGCCTCAAGACAAAGCATCAGAACAGACCTGGCTGGGTTCCTCCTCCTCTGTACCTCCCTGAATCCCTTGCCTCAGTCTTGTCACTGAGTTCCAGCCATTTGTCCTGAGTCTGCATAGGAAGTGACTCTGTCCACTCATTTCTGTTCTAGCCTTCTGTTCCAGGTTCTTCCTGCCACTGGTCTTGTCTCCTTATCATTTCCTGGCTCTGGAACCTCCTATTGTTCTGAACAAATCTGCCGTACAATCCTCAGACAAGGTATTGGGGAACACTGTTCACCAGAATGACATATCCCTTTGTCTTCTCAGAAGTGGAGCAGCTATGATTAGTCACACTATCCAGACCCTCTGAAGATTAAGGGTGTTACCATCCTTCATAGAAAGAAGGCTGAGAAAGGCTATTAACCCTCTCTTAGGATTCTGGCCCACTCCACCCTACACCAACGTCCCAGATGCACAAATCTGAGGAGGGGCTAGAGTACATGGAAGGTGGCACGTTAAAGGAAAGGTAGGCTCAATCTATGCAATTGTAGGGAGGTCATCACCTCCCTACATACAAAGTGTGACATTTTGGTAAAGTAGCTGTTTTTAAATCATGCATGCCCCTGTAAGTAACCCCTCCTCTGTGCTCCTATAAGTGAGTCCAGGAAACTCACTAGTTCACCAAGATAGACCTGGATGAAATCATATCTCTGGTATGTCATTATTATTCAATTCTGGGTACACAGACATTTGTTCTTGCCTCCCTAGGAAAAGTAACATAGCACCAGGCTTTCTCTTGGCTCTTTAGCACATCACACACACACACACACACACACACACACACACACACATGCACGTGCACACAGACATGAATACATGCATATACATACAGGGTAGGGGCCTCCACTCTCTCCTCTGGTTCCCCTTACAGTGTGCAGTGCAGTTGTTCAGAGTTTGCTAAACATGCATATTTAACCCTGTCTTCCCCCCTCCCCTCAAGTCTACTTCCTTCCCTGCAGGTCAGACCCCAATGTACATCCTAGAAGATGGCCCCATCCAAATCTTAGGCACCTTCTCCTTGACACTGCCAACAGCTACTGTGGCAGGACCAGCCATGCCCTCACTAGACTGCCACACCCACAAGTCCATGGCATGTGCACTCAACTACAGTGTCCTAAGTCCTTTTCCTCTCCTCCTACTGTAAACCCTGAGGCTTGAGCTGCCTTTTAATACCTGGGTCTTGCTGGTTCCTAAAAGAAGTGGAGAGGTGTAAGCAGGTAAGAAGCAAAATGATCACTGGGTGACAAGAGGCAAAGAGGCTTTTGGAGAATGAGCTGTGTCTTGTGTTCCAGGTTCCCAACAACAGAAAGGGCCAGAGCCATTGTGCATCTGAGCCCATGAGTTCAACTCTCTTTGTCAGAAAAATTAGTCTTGTAAATCCAAGGCTAAAAGCCCTAGCTTTGGTGGAGGTTTTCAAAATAAAACAAATAAACAAAAAAGCCTAATAAAATAAAAAAATGAATAATATAAGCCTTTTCTTTGTACATTGTTCCAAGAAAAGCTTGTGAGACTCTTTCCCAGCTAATTTTTCACTTTATTGTTATAAAAACTTTGTGAGATGTGTATATCAAACACAATTCACTCAGTAGGAAACAAACCAAGGACCCAGAGATTCCCGAGGCTTGGCACTTTTTCTAGAACCATTTGCTGGACATGCGGAGCTGGAAAATAGATGTCTTTATTCTCTGCCACAGAGAATAAAGCACCTCAGGAGTGGCTAATGATAGTCAACTGTAAACACCTGGATGGACCCAGTGTATAGCACAGAAAAAATGCTTTTGAGTTATGCAGTCCTGGATCCAATCCTTCCATCTCAAGTTTCTAAGCACACAGATGAGTCTCCACTGCTCAGAGCCCCTGTTATAAATGTGGACACTATAACAGTAGGCAGTGTGCTCAAGAATGGCTGACAGGATGGCAACTGTATGTTATTTTACTGTAGCCTTAACAGTGGCAATATCCTAGTTAAGCAAGTAGTACAGGCAGAAGTGACACTTTAATCCCAGCACTCAGCAGGTAGATCTCTGTGAGTCTGAGGCCAGTCTGGTCTGCAGAGGTAGTTCTAAGACAGCCAAGACTACACAGGGAAACCCTATCGCAGATTAACAAACAAAACCAAAAAACAATCGAACCAAAACTACCTTCCCAACCAGGCTATCATTAAATAGCATGCCTCCTAGATGCGCCTGCATCCCTGTTCACTCTGACTCAGTGGACGTTCTTCCTTGATTTTGTCTTTTAAGATAGCTCACACCCCAAGAACGCAAAGTGGAATTAAGGTCACACTGACTTTATCATGGCCACCCAGTGCTCTTCTATGGCACCTTGGTCTCTAGTCACTATAGCTCCAGACACTGGAAAATCTGGAAAGACTAACATTATAGGGCCCTGACAGTCAATCTCCCTGACATTCATTTCCAAAGCCCAGGAAGCGATAGGAGAAACAATGAATTATTTATCAGAACCTGGAGAGAAGGAACCTTTCAGGTTTCTGAAGAATGCCAAACTCCTCTGTGGGCAAAGACTGTGTCCTGTTCTACAGCACAGCTGAGGTATCTGAAGGCAAAGGCCAAAGCTGCTTGCTCCCATCAGTTTACTCAGTCATGCTGTGGAAAGGACAGCCATGGTTAATAACGCTGCTGTACAGTACAGAACCACAGGCACCATGGTGAGCAATACACAGGCTCTCCTTTATTGAATCCCCAGGGATGGGACGGCAGCAGCACTATCCCAATTACACAGTCAAGAAAACAGAGACAGTACAGGGTAGACAGATGGCTCAGGCATTTAGAATATCTGCAACTTCTTACAGAGAACGCAAGTTTGTCTCCTAGCGCCCACATCAGGTGGCTCACAAAGACTTGTAACTCCAATTCTATGGAATGTGATGTCCTTTTCTGGTTTCTCTGGGTACCAGCACACATGTGGTGCATAGATAATACATGTAGGTACATACATACATACATACACACAAAGACACACACACATATAAAAAGCAAATAAATAAATATATCTATAGGTTAAAAAAAAAAAAAAAAAAAACACTGAGACTTGAAAAAATTAGTTAGCCTGACCCAATGTCTCAGGACTAGTCAGTAGCAGTAGGGTCTGAACAGAACTGTCTGTCTTAGTCAGTGAACTTCATAACAATGTCAGAGCAATGTATTCATATATCATTGAAAATGGCTTTATCTGAAACAAAGGTCCAGAAGAGACAACAGAACTGTTAGGTTTCAAGCCTGGGACAAATAGCTGAGGTACCTATTTAACATAACAAAGCAGACAGTGGCCATCAGATTCCCCCAGCAGCCCTCAGTCCCTACTTTTCCTACCAGGCCCTCCTGGCTGGTATAACCTACACCTACCATAAACTTTTTCAGGCCAGAGGTTGGGATACTATTCCCTGTATAATCCAACCATTGTGGTTACTTGTTCTCGTCGAACCTTTTGGTCTCCTGGCTGCTGTACCTGGGTCCCCTCTCTCCCCTTTCCCTTCTCCTTCTCCTCACATGGCTCAGGGTCATGTCCACTCTGGACTGTCCCAGACATGTCGGCCTCTGGCTGTTCCCTCCCTTTTATCTATAATAAACCTTTTCCTCCACCACACCTAGCAGCAGTCATGTTCTTCCCTTTTTATTTATTGGTTTCGTTCATTTGCTGCTGAAACCTGGAACTAGTCATGTTCCTTTTTCTTTCTTTCAATCTTTCTCCCTTTCTCTCTTTCTTTCTGTCTTTCTTTTTCTTCTTTTCTTTCTTTTTCTCTTCTCTTTCTTCCTTTCTTTTTCTTTTTCTCTTCCCCTCTCTCTCTCTCTCTCTCTCTCTCTCTCTCTCTCTCTCTCTCTCTCTCTCTCTCTCTCTCTCTTTCTCTTTCATTTTTCATTCACCTGGTGCCAAAAACCTGGGATCAGTCATCTTCCTTCCCTTTTTAAATTTTTTTCATTCTTAATTCAATAACAGGTCTAAAGTTTTTGATATCAACTTCCCTAGGAAGCCTCCTTTTACCCCAAACCACAGCATATGATCGCCACTGGAGCAGCCCAGACTTCACACCCAAAAGGCACACAGCCACTGTATTCACAGTACCTAAGTACATATCATCCACCAGAGAGGAACAGCTAACAGACAGAGAGCACTTGGTACCCCACAGCACCTAGCATAGCAGGCAAGCAAAAAGCATGCTCATAGTCAATGGGTAGTGAATACACAAGTGGAAAGGAAGGAAAGATGAAAAGGAAAAAAATACATTTCCCTTGAGGGGTTGGCAAAGGGCTAGAAGATGAAATGCTGCTCTTGGAAGACTCATAAATTCTTCAGTAAACAATGACCCAGCTCTCAATGCACATAGGACCAACACACAGAAGCACTGCATATCACGGTCATACACACACACACCCACATGCACACGCACATACACACATGCACACGCACACACCAGGGAGAATGAGCTTGATACTTGATCCACTTGGTAATTTTGTTTTCTGGATCACAGCTTGGAACACCGCTAGAGACTTGATTTGCAGGAGGGAGGAGGTGAAAGGTCATTTTGCAGACCACATCCTTGGTGAGCAGAAAAGATTACAGGGCTAGCAAATAAAGCAGAGGGTTTAGGAGCCTTCATGTTATAAAGGGAGAGAAAAGCAATAAATCAATTACTACTCAGTTAAAGTTTTAATTAAACCATTTCAAGTATCTCTCAAGTTAAAATGAATTGTGAAGGTTAAACCTGGGTGGCAGCCCTTAGAGAGAAACTAAGCCTGGACAAGCTTCAGACTTTCACAAAGAGAAACACAAGAACACGCAGCTTGTAATAAAAGACTTTGGAAGAAATTTTCTCATTGTAAAAAGATGGTTTTAATTAAAGTCTTAAGGAATACTTTTTAAAATTAAACTATGCAAGCAATTAATCTATTAAATACAAAAGGACAAAATGTACTAGAGGAGAATTTAGTCAAAAGTAAATTGTATCACAGAGGAAAGTGACAGAGACCCAGCGAGGCAGTGACTCAGCCGCTGTCCTGTGCTGTTGACCCCTCGCAGTATAACAATGTTGTGCTTTCCATGATCACCATTATCCAGGACCAACTTTAATCCAAACATATCAAATGAGCAACATCAGAACTTGAGTCCATAGCATGATGAAATCTCTAGGTATCATCTTTTCATTCAGCATACATACACTGCATAGGCTACCTCCCTGTTAGTCCTTCCATGGTGACCTTGGTCATGAGAGTAACTACCCAAGGATCACAGTGCTTATGTTTAAGCAATCTTTATTCTACTTATGAATGGCCGCAAGTGCAAGAAGTGCAAGATTAGCCATGCTGGCAATTTCCTTGTAGACTATCATCTTAATTGTTCTGTATAATGTGACTGCTGCTAACCTCTCACTATGCTGCATATGTACGGAAGGCGGAGACAGGTAGGTCCTGAGAGTTTGCTCTCCATACAGTCAAATCAAAATGCCGAGCTCACAACTAAATGAGAGACCTGTCTTGAAACACTAAAACAGAGAGTGATAAAGGAATACATAACATCCTGCTACTGTCTCCACATGGACACAGAGACAAATACAGCACACACACACACACACACACACACACACACACACACACACACGCACTCAAAAATTTTAAATACAGAATTACATAGCTTAGCCATTCCATTCCTAGGTACATACTTAAATGAAATCATATATGCATTTGAAACGTGAGCAGCAATGTTCATAGAAGCATTATTCACTACAGCCAAAACTCACAAAGAAGCTAAATTGTCATTAACAATGAATGAATGGATAAAAGTGTGGTATGTCCGTGAAGTAAAATGTCATTCATCCATGAAAAGGAATGAACATGCTAGCACATAGATAAATCATGAAACTAGCACATTAAGTGAAAGGAGCCAGACACAGAAGGCCATGCTTTATGACTCCTGTTTATGTGAACCATACAGAGAGTATGGACATCTACAGGGACACATCAGTCAGTGAGTTCCAAGACACAAAAGCAAAGGGGAAAATGGCTGCTGAGTGGTGCAAGTGTTAGTTTTATTTTGCTTTACAGTGAACAGAATGATCTAGAACTGGGTAATTATAATAACATACACATTTTGACCATGGTTAAAATCATGGAAATATATGTCCTAAGGTTGTTAATATGGTAAAATTTGATGTCAGTGTTATCTCAAAAAAAGGTAAGTAAAATAGAATCAGCAATCTGAAAAATAGGTCACTAAATACTTAAAATCACAGAAAGAGACAAAAGCGTAGGAAACACTAAAATGAACATAAAGACATGGAGAGAACCTCACACATGCTCAGTTCAGCAAGCTTCAAGCATGCACTAACAGATTATTAGCATTTCCTCTGTTTCTTTTCGTGTCTGTGATATATCTTTCTTTAGAAAATACATAATTCCCTTAACTTTTCTTGACAGCATATCTCTTCTCTCCAACTTTTAAGCAATACACAACGAATACTATATACTGTGTATTTATGCAGGCTCTGCTTGGGCAAAGAAAGAGTGCACTCATTTAGAATTTTAGCAGGCCTATCAGACTGCTCTGTGAGACAGACTGCCCATTAACATTAAACCAAGATCTAGAAGCTTCTATTTTTCCATAGTTATATCAACCAAGAATACCAGTACATGTTTAAGAGCTTTCACTAATTTGATAATAAAAATTAAAATTATGTACAATTTTAATTTATTTATATTCTGTTGGTCACTAATGATGCTTCCTGGATATTGACAGGTGGGATGGCGCAGATCCTCTAAGAGACAAGGTGAGACAGCAAAGCTAACATCAAGAAAACAGAAGATGACAATTTCAAATGCTGACCCATTCACTTGGCACTTGGAGAGAGGATTCACTGTGTACCAGGCCCTGTACTAGGGCAGTGCCCTCAAGAGGGGAATGGCCCAAGGCCATCTTTGGAATAAGCGAAAGAGAGCATCACATACATAGTTAATACATGGCCAGGGGGCACTGCTTTGAGACTCAGAGTGGGGTTTTAGAGCTCAGAGGAAGGGGCTCTAACCCCATACATGGTTAATGCCAAGTCCTCCTGGGTCAACCCAAACTGATTAAGGCCAAAAACTATGCAGGAATAAACTGGACAAAGCCATCTTTCAGAAGCTAGCATCCCAGGCAAAAGGTTGACCTTTGCCTTCTGCCAATTGCTGCTTCCCCAGCAGCTAGATCTCAGATGATAAAGGGAGGAGTTGGGTATCAGAGATCAGTTATGGAGGGCCACAGCCAAAGACAGATCATACCATGAGGAAGGATGAGGTCTACTGTGGATAATGGCATCATTAGATGAGAAAGGGAAGGGCAGAAGTCAGAATATACATCTCACAAAAGACCCACACACACACACCTCCCTGTAAGCTCAGGGGCTTTACTGTCATTTCCCAGGTCTTGCTTATAAAAGAAACAAAACCGTAAAATTGTTTTCTGTTTGATTCATACTCCGTTTCATTTCAGTAAGAAGATCTTAAGCAACACTGATGAAAAAGAACTAAAGCCTTTGCAAAAGCTACTATCCCAGGCTGGCCATGGTAATCCACTGAGTCCTGTCTGCTGGGTGCGTTTGATAAAGAAACAACCTTCTTTCCTGAGTTGATGCCTGTTCAACCCAAACAGTCAAGGTGTTTCTTAGCTGGAACCTGTCCTCCTGGGAAGTGCTTCTGTGAATGGTCTGCATCCTAGGAGCTCCTCCCTGGGGTCAGGCAGGGAAAGGCTGGGAACAGGCTTCCAGTGCTTGAGAGAAGCAGTTTCTTCCAGTCTATGCAAGCTTTCCTTCTCTTCTTCTTCAAACCTTCATACCAGTCCCTACAGGTTGAGAAGTGACTGAGGATAGCTTTTCACTGAGTTGCTTTTCTGTGGGAGAGAGGACGATCTGTCCCAAGGCCTCTGAGGGAAGAGGCAGTACAGGCACTCGGCAATGGTGATGTTGACCCAAGGGAATCCCCCCTCCCCCTATGCCCATTTCAGGGGCCTGTGTTTCTTAGTTTCTCATCATGCAACATGAACATCAATACTTCTTGTTTCCCAACAACTTAATCATCTGTCAGACATATTTCTCCAGCACCCTAGGCCTTGGCCAGAGGGACTTATTAACGAAACATTTTTTGTCTGGAGTTTCTCCTTGTTAACAGTGTCCGACAGATGATCAATAAGCCAGACTGTTTTGAATGCCAGTCTGAATATTCCCAGGAAGGAACAACTGTACGGTGAGAGTGGCTAACGAACCCCTCAATGGGACATTTGCCATCCAACCTGGGCTTCTGCTTGGGCGACTGGCTGCTGTCCTTTATCATGTATAAAGGGTTTCTGGAGCATTTTTCTAAGTCTTGTTTGCAGCTGTCCCTCTTGCAGCTGTCCCTGCTGCACTATATGTTTTCCTTCTCGTCTACGGGGACCTAATTACAGTGCCTAGATGGCTTCTCTAATCCAGGGTGCCTGCTATAGCTGATAGCATTCAGAAATCGAGGTACAGCAGCTGCAGACAGATGTATCTCACTTTGCCCACTGACTGTGAACCTGAAAGACGCTGTGTGAATCTAAGACTCACAATCTGAACCTTCCTTTAGGTTTACAATATGGGTTTGGAGACACTGTTTCCAAGCTTTCAGAGGGTAATTTTATTGACAGTGTGCAACACCTACCTTCATCCTCACCTGTGCAGGACCTGAGGTACAGGAGGCACACTCTCAGATTTAATCTGAATATCTGTCTTCATTTCTCAGATAAATAAAGTGATGATTAGAAAATAAATATCATTTTCTTTAAATAATTCAGCTGATGGGTGCCAAAGCTGAACCACTCCACACTTGTCCAAGGTCAGACTCCTGTTTTTATTCCACTGGAACCTGCCTCAAACATACATACACACATACATACATATATACATACATACATACATACATACATATATACACATACATACACATATATACACATATACATATATACAGATAGATATACATATGTGTCAACACATATATAAACACATACAAATACACATACCTATACACACATGCATATACATTGACAGATATACATACATGCCTATATATACATACACATATACATACATACACACATACACACACACACATCACTGACCAGGTATTAGAGGAACACCTACAGAAGCTACTGGGTAGGAAATTCAAAGATCTGATCTTCCACCAGATCTACATTCAGACAATTATTTTGCTCTGGAGTGGATTTTCTAAGTTTCTGCTGTGTCCATGAACCAGAGAGCTGGCCTCACAGTAATCTAGAGTGTTCCTACATCACAAATCCCTACCCAGCGTGCCTGTGGTCCTTACCATCTCCACTCTTGCTTGGGTTGGGGTTCTCTGGAGTATTCAGAGGCCTGAGGGGAATGATGACATCATCCACATTGACCCCTTCTTCTCCATGCTTCTCAGAAACATGGGTCACAAGTTCTGACTGATTTGGTGAGAAAAGATTACAGCATTTACACATGAAGATGGCTGTGTTTTCTGCAAGAAAAAAAAAAACAGGAAGTATTGTTATTTCTCTGTCACATAAATAATGACTACTCCAAAGAACAGAGAGAGAGAGAGAGACAGAGAGACAGAGAGACAGAGACAGACAGACAGACAGACAGACACACACACACACACACACAGAGAGAGAGAGAGAGAGAGAGAGAGAGAGAGAGAGAGAGAGAGAGA
>NW_021604669.1:6334468-6335305 GCF_004785775.1 Grammomys surdaster | reverse complement strand
GAGAGAGAGAGAGAGAGAGAGAGAGAGAGAGAGAGAGAGAGAGAGAGTTTTGTCATCCACCTCCTGCAGATGGTCTTCCCTTAGCAGACATCTCAGGTAGCCACGATGATAAAGAAACTCTTTTTTCCATATTTCGAACTTTCTTCTGCAGAGACTAACATGGATCTCCCTGTGACTCAAATCCACCCAGCAGCCCAAACTCCAGAAAAGCACAGTCAATGGAAACATATCCATGGTTTAACACGGACGTTAACCTCAAGCCAAACCCTGCCCTCAGATGAAGGGAGAAGCACATTGGGGGTCACTCAGCATTCTAGCCAAAATCTCTCAGACCAGGTGCAAGGAAGCCTGGCCAAGGCAACACTTCCCAAGAACTAAGACCGTTGCAACAACTGAACTGAACAACTGGCTCCAGCACCCAATGGGACTGAAGAATGTGTTGCTTTTTTATTTTCATTAATTAATTAATTTATTTATTTATTTATTCACTTTATATCCCGATCACAGCCCCCCTCCCTCTTCTCCTCCCAGTCTCATTCTCCCACCCCTCTTTTCCGACTCCCCTCTCCCTAGGTCCCAACCCACCCTGGCACATTAAGTCTTATCTGGATGAAGCACATCCTCTTCCACTGAGGTCAGACAAGACAGCCCAGCTAGAGAAAGGGATCCAAGGGCAGGAAACAGAGTCTGAGTCAGGGACATCCCCTACTCCAGTTGTCAGGGGACCCACATGAAAACCAAGCCACACATCTGTCATTTCTACCTCTACCTCCTCTACCTCCTCTACCTCCTCTACCTCTCTACCTCTCTACCTCTCTACCTCTCTACCTCTCTACC
>NW_021604669.1:6291639-6334458 GCF_004785775.1 Grammomys surdaster | reverse complement strand
CCTCTCTACCTCTCTACCTCTCTACCTCTCTACCTCTCTACCTCTCTCTACCTCTCTACCTCTCTACCTACCTCTCTACCTCTCCACCTCTCTCTACTTCTCTACCTCTCTACCTCTCCACCTCTCTCTACTTCTCTACCTCTCAACCTCTCTACCTCTCTACCTACCTCTCTACCTCTCTACCTCTCTACCTCTCTTCCTTTCTACCTCTCTACCTCTCTACCTCTCTCTACTTCTCTACCTCTCTACCTCTCTATCTACTTCTCTACCTCTCTACCTCTCTCTACTTCTCTACCTCTCAACCTCTCTACCTCTCTCTACCTCTCTACCTTTCCACCTCTTTCTACCTCTCTACCTACCTCTCTACCTTTCCACCTCTCTCTACTTCTCTACCTCTCTACCTCTCTACCTCTCTACCTCTCTCTACTTCTCTACCTCTCTACCTCTCTCTACCTATATATACAAATAGATAGATATACAGGGGGCCTGGATCCAGTCCATGCATGCTCTTTAGTTGGTGATTCAGTCTCTGTGGGCCTCCATAGGCCCAAGTTAGTTGGCTCCATGGTTCCTCTTGTGATGTTTTTGACCCTTGCAGCTCCCTCAATCCTTCCCGGTCTTGTCCACAAGACTCCCTGAGCTTGGTCTAATATTTGGATGTGAGTCTCTGTTTCCTTAGTAATTAAGGAAATGCAAATCAAAACAACTCTGAGATTCTATCTTACACCAATCAGAATGGCTAAGATCAAAAACTCCAGGGATAGCACATGTTGGCGAGGATGTGGAGCAAGGGGAACACTCCTCCATTGCTGGTGGGAGTGCAAACTTGTACAAACACTCTAGAAATCAATTTCTCAGAATACTTGGAATAGTTCTACCTCAAGACCTAGTGATACCCCTCCTGGGCATGTACCCAAAAAATGCTTCACTACACCATAATGGCACTTGCTCAACTATGTTCATAGTTTTATTTATGATAAACACTATCATAGCTTTATTCACCTTTAGTACTGGAATCAACCTAGATGTCCCCCAACTGAAAAATGAATAAAGAACATGTGATTACATTTACACAATGGAATTCTATTCAGCTATTAAAAACAAGGACATGCTGAAATTCTGCAGGCAAATGGATGGAACTAGAAAATATCATCCTGAAAGAGCTAACACATATCCAGAAAGACACATATAGCATCTATTCATTTATAAGAAGATATTAACCATCAAGTACAGAATAACCATTCTACAATCCACAGACCCAAAGAAGCTAAGTAACAAGGAGGGTCTAATGAAGGATTTTTGACTATCACTCAGAAGGGGAAATAAAATAGACATTGGAAGTAGATAGAGAAAGGGAACTGGATGAGAGGGGGCTGGGGAGGGGAACAGGAGTCGGATCAGGTATGGTGAGAACAGAGGTGGGTTGGGGGCTGGGAGAGAAAAGGGAAATCATTGGGGGGGTCTCTGGGACAAGCTGGAGCCATGAGATGGGAGAGACCCCTGAGAGAGTATAGGGGTGACCCTAGCTGAGACTCCAGCAGTGAGGGATATGGAGCCTGAAGTGGCCACCTCCTGTAGCCAGGCAGGACTTTCAATGAAGGGAGGAGGTCACCAACCCTTCCACAAAACCTTCGACACAAAATTTGAGCTGCCAGGCATAAAGACGGAGCAGAGATTGAGGGAATGGCCAGCCAATGGCTAGCCAAACTTGAGACTCACTCCATGGGAGAGCATTAACCCCTGACACTATTAATGAAACTCTGCTGTGCTTGCAGACTGGAGCCTAGCATAACTCTTCTCTGAGAGGCTTCATCTAGCAGCGGATAGAATATGTTGCTTTATGCCAGTTAATTCCTACCTAAAACATTGTCACTTTTCATAACAAAACTAATTATTCCTAACATAATATCAGGTAAGGAAACATAATGAGGGGAGAAAGAACTCATATTTCAATTTGATAAAAGAATTATAGATACAAATTAAATCATTATATTTAGGATCCAAAAGCCATTATGAGGCAGGTCTTTGTTCACATTTTTACATGTCTACTGAAATGGAGAGACTGGTATGATATAAAAGACCATGACCTTACAGCCAGCCAGACCCAGGTTAAGTTTCCAATTTCCATCCCTAAATACTTTGAAGAGGTGTCACCTTGGAGAAGTTCAGGTACTCTCTCAGTGGCTGATGTCAGTGGGCAGAGAAGGCCAATACCTTCCTGGGTATCAGATACCAGGTGATCCCACCATGCTCCAAGGCCAAGTTTCAGCCGCCCTCTGCCTTGACGGACAGCTGGAAACCACACAATGACCAGCTCCCCATGGAACTTACATGTCAGCTATCAGAGCTGGGTGCACACCCATCAATACCACAGACCTCTAGGCCCCTGCACTCTGTCCTGTTAAGTAGGTGTCACATGTCTCTCTCAGTTTACCTTTCTGCCCATTTCACTAGATGCAGCCAGAGCAGCTCCTTCTTCACATACCCTTGCTCGGCCTGCTTGCTCCCCCACCCATCCTAGGACACTCTGGCTGGTGTTAGTGTCAGAATCAGCACAACCCTGGCACTCTAGTATGGGGATGAGGGCAGCAGGTATAGCCTTACAGGCAGCATGCAGAACTGTGGGCTCTAGGAGATGGGAAAGTGCAGATGCCATGAACTGTGTCATTTTACCTTTATAAAGACAATGAATCCCTTGTTGCCTTTATCTAGGAAAGTAGGCCACTGGCCACATCATGCAATGGCCGAAGCATGCAGACCCGCCCCTCTCACCCACTGGGCAACACTGCTTCAGTCACTGTTGCTTCTTTCTGAAACTTATCCATTCCTCCCTCCCTGTTGGAGCTCTCCAGAGGGCCTGCAAACATGTCCCCATCTGTTTGATCTGAAAATGAAAACCTCTCTTGATCTCTACTCGCCCTGCTCCATTTTTCTACTTCTCTTTGTAGTAAGAAAGAGAATATGAGCACCAGGGTGACCAGCCACACAGCTTTGCTGGCATAAAGACCGAAGCCAGCCAGGCACAGGAAGTCACAGGAAGGAGATCCTCCCTGGACTCAAGGGGAAGAGCACACCATAAACTGGCGGGGGAGGTAAGTGCCTCAAAGATCAGTTCCTACCAAATATATGAAACAGAAATGTAACACAGCAGAAAACTGCTTTGTCAATAAAACATTCTCCTGAGTACTATCAGCCGATACTTCATCTTTTCCAAGAAAGGTTTAATTCTTAGAGAACGGGAAATGTTTTCCAGGCAAGATGTTGCATTATAACAACGTTTTGCTTTTTGCATAGAAAGAATGCTGTCTATGCTTTCTCAACATGATTCTTGCTGATCATACATACATTAGCACAGTTTAGGCAGAAACTGGCTGATAATCCCCAGCCCACAAGAAAAAAAACAGGCTAGAGAAGAGACTCGCTTCTGTCCCAGCAGCATGACCAGAGGCCAGACGCCCTGTGTACGGGTTAGTCTTGTGATGTGACCAAACACCCAACAAAAGCAACTTAGTGAAGGAAGGCTTGATTTGTCCTCCCAGAGCTCAAGGTCACACTGCCAATCAGGAAGCAGAGACAACTGCTTAGTTCACTTTCTCCTTTTGCTTCAGTCTGGACCCAGGCACATGGAATGGGGTCTCTTATTGTTAGATGGGTCTTCCCATTCAGATGAGCAGACTCTGGATTATCCTTCAGAGACATGATCTAGGTGACCCCAGGTCCTGTCCAATAGACAGTATTAACCATCACACCCTGATACCTGGTTTTGACATGGATATGTGTGGCTAGAAATCGTGAGCTAAGCTCTACCAAGTTACAGCTAAAATACTCAGGATATCTACAGGACTAAAGGCAGTCACGTTTGACACAAACTTAAACATATAACGAGTGACTAACATATCAACCTCAGGCTATTGACAAGCCCTGATCCAATCTGCAGATACAAAGATGAATCCAGTCCCAGGCCTGCCAGGAGGTGAATCCTCCTCAGTAGACCATGACACAGATAACACAGAGCCACTGTTCCTTACAGTTTGCCATGGTGTAACTTCCTAGCCAGCATCCTCTAGTCTAATGTTCTAACATCATTTTACAGACGTTCTCAGGAGACTGAGAACCTTGTGACATTTAGCAGGGTAAAATGTCTGGGGACCACAGAGTTATTATAAGGCCTCTGTCAGTTCAAAGGCACAGTAAACATCATGTGGAGATTAAATAAATATGATGACTTTTTGGAAGACAGCGCCAGAGAAGGCTTGGGTACCCCAGGGTGACACCTAGCTCGGCCATCTGTTATTAATCAGCATGAGCTTCCCAGGTATCCACTGCGTGTTCAACTGTTGGGCAGGGGACTAGGCCTGCAGTTCCGAGTGAGGACAAAAGTAAGCCCTGAGACCCAGAACCAAGCACAGAAACATGAGTTCAGCCAAGCATATGACAGGGCTCAATGAAAAAAACCTGGGCCAGGAAAGGCCACCAGGGCAGAAGCTTCTCAGCAGGGACTGAGACCAGGAGACAAACACTAGAAAACATCCACTGGGAAGGGAACTCCCAGAAACTGGGGTGTTAAAAGAGCAGAGCAGGACAGGAATTAGTATGGCTGAAAGGTCCTGCAGTGATGGCTTCACTCTCAGAGCTAGTCCCCAATCCCTCACTCATGTGGTACCCAACTCCCTAAAGTCCTGCCCTGCTGAGAAGCCCACCACACCAGTCCTTTGCAAATGGGGAGATTTGTTTACCTACTGCAGCAGAAAACAGCAACAGCCTGAGCTGCATGAGGAGACAGACAAAATGGGGTTGTTGGAGAACTCGCATGATACAGGAGGCCACTAAACAGCTCTGCCAAGAACAGAGACGGGGCACAAGGGCGGGATACGCGGCAAGGCTGCAAAGAAACCCACCAGGAAGAACACTGCTCAGGACTGGAAACAAGCAGCAGAGGGCAGGCAGGTGAGAACCTCTGCTCTGTTACTAACAACGTAATTATGTCTTCAATAACTGCCTGCCCCAGACACCCAGGACAAAGAGCAGGGCGTACTCTCTTGAACACAGGCCTCCAACATAGGTGCCAGAGCACTTCTTGAGATGTTTTTAAAGCCATGCATGAACAGTAAAATGCCAACTCGTATAAAAAGGGGCACTGTATTATGCTGTCTCCATCCAAATGTTAAGGATTATTAATATACCAAAATAACAACAGAAGAACCACTTTTATTTCTACAGTGGCCAGATATGAAAAAGTGTATCTTATTTCCTGAAATATAGTCCTAATTATGTTGTCAGCTAGCTCTGATGAGAAGGTGATAATTTGGATGCATTTTGGGGTCCAATTACTGTGCTCTCCTCCTTAACAAAAGAACTCAAAGGAAAAGGAACACGCTCAGCACAAGGAGACCCACAGCAGTCTGGAGCATGAGCATGCAATCCCCCTGAATTCTCTCGGCACTGTTCCAGAGAAAACCCTTCAGATGCTGCCATGGGCAAGTCCTCATTCTAAATTCTATCCTAAGGAGCAGCCAGGTCCTCCGTGAACCTCTGGCCTAAATTGCCCTAGGGACCTAAGATGAGCAAGGGCTCTGCACCAGCCCTCCCAGAAGTTAACCATTAACTAGTCCATGAGTCTGGGGTTCCAAAGAATAACTGAGTGATCATGGAGCTATGGTCTGAAGCCACAGGTTTTAGTCACTATGAAGAATATTCTGGCACCTGACACATTATCTAACAGCCTATGCTCTTGTTCCTGGTTTAGTCCATTTGGCATAACTAGATTAAAACAGGGCTCTGGCTTCTGTGGTCTCAGCCCTTACACCAGGGCCTAACTTGAAGAGGTCAGTTACTACAGAAGTCATGCTCATCATTAAACAGTGACAGGCAGAATTAGAGACAACAGAATCACTGAGTGCTCCAGCACATCTTCAGACCTGCCATACATCCGAGTCAGAGTAAGAGAGGGAAGCAAGGAGGATCTTTCTCCTATCATTAAGAGCCTTTCCCATCCTTTCCTGGGCTCCCACACACTCTCCAAATCCAGACACAGAATGGGGAAGAGGAGAAGAGACAGGGTATCACTGACATGGTGGCGTGGTCAGGAGCTCTGGGTGAAATCTGATAGTACTCTTTCTTTCAGGAACATCCTTAGGAACATGACTGTCTACACTATCTTGTAAAGCTTCTCAGGACTGGCTGTCAGGATTCCAGGATTCCCTCTGACTGCCTGTGCATCGATGGGCAGAACTTTTTAACTCAACACATAAAAGGCTGAAGGCAGATGGTCCAGAATACCTCTGTGGTCTGTTTTACCTAGCCAAAGTGTGAAACCCGAGCAGACCATGAGTCAGGACTCTCAGGAAAGAGGCAACCATACATATGTGCCCAGAACAATACACAGCACAGGATCAATCCCTACATCTTACACTCTCCTGAGGGCAGTGTAAGGCTGACATGCCTATCATCTAGAGCCTTTCAGTCTAATGAGGCCAGACTCTGACAATGCAGACCATAACAAGGAGAGACCACTGCTGGGCACCTTCTCAACACTCTGGATACCGAACTCCCCCGAAATTGATTTCATCCACATGAAATTGACTGAAATGAAAAAAGAAAAGAAAAGAAAAGAAAAACTTAAGGCTAGTTGAAGGCAAGACAAGACATGGCAGGTGAGAGGCCCAAGGGTCACTGAGGAGATGCAGAGGCTGGTGTCAGAATATGGGGAGTGGCCAAGCCAAGGCATCCTGCACAGACATACACTCTCACCCAAAGGCAGCCCAATTCACAGCTGCCATTCTAAACACTGTGGCAAAGCTCCCAGAAAGATGGAGTATATGAATCAATTTTTCTCACTAACACCAGCTAAAAGCTCTAAGCTCTGCAGATAAGACAAGACACAGGGAAACTCAAGCTCCACAGGGAAACTCAAGCTCAAGACAGGGCAGCTCACAACCACGGGACCTAGGGAACAGCACAGCAGTGGCATGCTTTGAGTTTCACCCTGTCTCCTGAAGCTAGTCGGAAACCTACGAGGCCACAGATCTAGAAAACTCCAACAAAAGCCTGTTTTCCACCCAAAAGACAAGCGAGAGCTACCAAGCCAAAGAGGTACTGTATGATCACAACCAAACACCTCAGTAAACATTGGCCCTGGCTTCATCCCACATTCAAAAGTTAAGAGGGAACCAGGACTCTCACAAGTATCCAGCCACAATACTCATGCCAGCTCTCCACTGTAGAAGGCCACATGGGGGAAGCACTGAGACTCATCAGCCCTCCTGGCTCTGGGCAGCCTTAATACAGCAGCAGAGGTACTAGACCCCATTGTCCAACCCAATATTGGCAGAGTCAGTATGGGGCTAGATTTCAGCAATTTACCCCAGAGTCAATATTGGTAGTGTAGAGCCAGGAGTCCATCACGTAGCCCAGGGGGAGTCTGGCCTCTACCACCCAGCCCATGGGGAGTCTAGACTCCAGCACACTCAACCCACTGGAACCCTGGACTCTATTGCCCAGCCCACTGGAAGCCTGGATTCCAACGTTCAGCCCAATGTCAAAAGAAGTACAGCAGCAGGGAAGATGAAGGCAGGCCCACTGACCCTCTACCACAACAGAGTCAAGAGAGCCAGCCTAGGCAGGAGAGCTAAATGAGAGCCAGGGGGTCACAGCCCAGACAGCCATTACTCATGATCATTCACTCCCCGTGACTATGCAAGAAACAGGAAAATAGCATGGGGAAAGGATAGAAGGCCATTAACAGACATCATCAAGATGACACAGACAGAAGGATGTTACAGATGTTGTTGAGCCACCATCTGGATCCTGGCAAGGGAACATGGGCCCCCTGAAAGAGCAGCAAGTGCTCTAAATCTTGATGATCTGTTGGGGACTAAAGCAACCACCACAAAAATGTCTTGAAAAGCAAATCTAAGTAACTCACAAGGTGGGAACTGGGGTTCCTCATCCGAGAGAAAGACAAGGCAAGGGAGTGCCTACTGGAAAGTTTAGAACAGACAACTAAAGCCACTACCACCAAAACAGTACCAGACAAAAGCCTCCAATGCTGGGCTCAAACCCACAGGAGAAGAGCAGGAGAGCCAATGATGCTGACCACGGAACAGCAGACACATCCACAGCCCGGAGAGGGTAACGGAGAAAGTGCAGGGGCCCAGGAGTCACAGCAAAAGAGCTAAAACTGTGTCAGCAGAGCCCAGGGATGAGAAAAAGATGTTGAAACTGGGAAAGCGTGGTAGGAAATGACAACTGAAAACTTGTAAAGTTTTAGAAAAATAAACCAATGGGTTTAACAAGCTGAGCAAATCCCATACAAGATAATCAAATAAACCTATTCCAAGAAATATAATCAAACTTTTGAGAACTAAAAACAAAGAAATATATGAGAATAGCAAGAGAGGAAAAAAAAAGTTCCTATCAGAAGAATCATCCAGGAGACAGCAGATTTCTCCCCAGACAATGGATCCCGGCCAGAAGGAAGCACCTAATCCATCTAACTTCAAGCACTGCTGAGACCTGAGACTAGGTGAGAGGGAGGAGCACAGTTCCCAGGGGCACAGCCAAGGTGCAGTCCAAGCTTATGCTCAGCTCTGAGAGGTGGGGCAGACACGCAGATCCTGCATTCCTAACTACATAACCCACACCTCGGGTATACTTCATGTTGCCTACCCTCACGAGCCATTGCCTCACCGGCCCGGCATCTTCCTCTTAGTAATAATGCCAATGGAGTCCACTAAGAATCCAAATCAGCTAGATGAATTAATGATTGCAAAAATGCATAAGCACTCATCAGTAACCACAAGAAGACAAAATGCCACATTGCTACGTTATTAAACGACTCCATATAAAGACTGTACTTTAAAAATCTCTTACTTCTGCACCTAGATTAGCATAAGTCATCCTCGCTGCTCTCCAACTGTCGTTTATTTGGACGTATTATCTGCAAGAGTTCAACAGGCAAAGCCAAGTCCCTATCGAACTGTCTGTCTTATGAGAAGATATGGGAAGAACAACCTTATATTTTTGTTTTTCTGCTTTTCACTTGACCTTAAGTTATTAAATTCATAGATGCTAGAAGCTTCCAAAATAGGAGTGGAAATACTTTAACAACATGAAGCCAGACTGTTGTCACATCTAACATAATGACTAAAATCTCATATTGTACAGCTTTGTGCAATATGACACCCCCTTCCACCTGCCACCCTGGTGCAGCTGGCAGTACACCAATCCCATAAAATCCTCTTTGTTTTCTTTTATGTGTATGAGTGATTTGCCCATATAAACACATACATACACATACACACACACACACACACACACACACACAGCCTGTGTCCCTGAAGGTCAGAAAGGGGCATCAGATCCCCTGGAACTGGAGTTACAGATGTTTTTGAGGCAGCATGTGAGCCCTGGGAATGGAACACAGGTCCTCTGAAAGAGCAGCAGTGCTTAAACCACTGATCTGTCTTTCCAGTCCCCACCCTTCCTTTATCTTTAGGGGAAGAAAATCAGGTTAGGACATTTTCCTTCAGTCAATTTACCCTGGAGAACCTTTAACTACCTGTGTATATATTCCATGCTATCATCATCACCATCACCATCGTTGTCACCATCGTTGTCATCACCAATGTCACTGTCATCACAAATGTCATCACCATCACCATGACCACAATGATCATCATAACTACCATTGCCATCATCATCATCATCACCGTGGTTACTAGCATCACCTCTGCTGTTATTAGCATGGTCATGAATAACACCTTCACCACTTTCATTACCACCACCATCACCAGTATCATCACCACCATCATCACCATCACTTACTAAAACCTGCTGGAATTAAAATTTAAAAAGGATGAAGTAGACAAGGAGAAGGCTTAAAGTCATCAAGTTCTCACTCTCAGCCAGTACTCCACAGGCTCGCATTAAGTATAATATCCCAATCAAGCCTCTAGACTTCCCCACTAGAGGACAACATCTATTCTACATGTCACTAAAAGGACAAAAACATAGGTTAGTAGACTAAGATATGCAAGCTTCAGGTCACACCAATTGAGAGTCCTCTTGGTGCCAGAGCTGCTTCAATCAACAGCCTTTCTTAAAGTTTTCATGATCCAATGGGGACAACGCAGGTCCGGCACACAATAAGTAGGAGGTGGCTGGCTCTGAACTCAGGGAAAGCTGACTCCTGCTCCTTCTTCCCCCTGTAGAACATCACTTCCCAGTCTGCACCCACACACTGACTGCAAACTACTCTTTCGAGAATCGAGACATCTGAATAAAACAGTAGCAGGTATTGCCAGACTCCTGTCACACACCTGGCCATAACGCTGCCAGCCTAAAGGGCCCCTCTATGTTTCCTTAAGACGCTAATGCCCCAGCAGAAAATCATAGTGCATGGAGATTATTGTAACAGGTCACATTTCTACCACGTGTAAGATGCTCATGATACAAAATGAAGCTATCATGTGAAATGAGCTATCTTCCTGAACCATGACACCATCACACCATGACAATCTGGCCACCTGTACAGAGGAGCCAGGCAACTAAGCCACATACAGGGACATGATCCTGTGTTACAGGTGAGCAAATGCAACTAGCCTAAGAGGATGCCCTGTGGAATTCTGAGGTGATGTGCTCAGCTCCAACACTGAATTTAAAAATCAGGATGTAGAAAATGGGTTTATGTTCATACAAATATCTACATAGAACAACTGTGTCTAGAGAAAGTGCGAGCTCCCATGGATAAGGATCTGACTCATCAGGGGAAGGGGGCACACAGGGCCCAGGAGATACAAACACAACTTGGCAGGATATCAGAGGGCAGCAGCAGCCAAGAGACACAACTGAGACCCTGACCAGAGCAGGCACCTCTGCAGGCAACCAGCTCCTCATAAGCTACCACAGATGCATGGTTAGCCAGCAAGGGCCAGGAATGGGGCTGTCCAGGAGGCCTGGAGTTAGCAGGCAAGTACAGGAAGCCTGCCATCATCTGTATCCTATGTCTAGGCATCAGGGGCCCAAATGCTGCATATCTGGGTTAGGAATCGCCCGGAAAGCTCCTAAATATGTTTGGCAGACCACAGAAATCAACACAGCCCAAGGACTGCTGGTCAGTAGCTTTTCCTAGACTCTTTCATGCCTAGGTGACATCTGGGAGATAGCTGCTACCTAACAGGGAGACAGCCAGAGAAAGTGTGAGGAAACAGAAGCAGAAATGAAGCTTGCTCCGAGAGTGAGAGAAAGAAGTGGAAATTCAGACTCTGCCCATCAACAACCAATTTCAGGGACAGGCCCTAGAGAGGCAGGTGATGAACAAAGCTATTTTCTACATTAGAGTCTTACTTGAGGTTTTATGGTTCTCAAAAAAAAAAAAAGATTAAACTAAAAAATCACCCAAGTGCTGTGGAGACAGCTCAGTGTTCCACACGCATGGTCTGAGTTAGATATCTAGCCTCCATGTAAAAAGCATGGTGGCATGGCCCACCTGTCACCCTAGGGGATAGACACAGATGGACACCTGAAGTTCAGTAGTCAGCCATTTTTTACCAAAAATGCCAAGCTCCAAATTCAGTAAGAGACCCTGTCTCAAAATAGAAGGTAGAGAAGCAATCAAGAACTTCTAGATACTGATGGCAACTTCTAACCTTTCTATGCATTTACACAGGCAAGTGAATTAGCACAAACATATATGAACACAGATACACATACATATGTACATACAGGCACATACAGAAATATATGTGCACACACACACATACATACCACACACATACACACATAAACACATACATACATACATACATACACAAATACACACATACATATGTACACATACAGAAATATACATACATACAAATACATATACATACACATATATAAACATATATACACATATACACATCGTACACACATACAGAAACACATGCACACGTGCATGTACATACAACACTTGAGCTGGTGTCAGGAGAAAATGGATAATGAAACATAGGGTGTGCTTCTTGGGGGGAAAAGCCAACAAGCTCCAACAGCTCTGTATTCTTAGAAGGCACCTAGTGCTGGGTACCAGACTGAGGAAGACAATGAGACCAAGGCCAGCTCTGAACACAATGCCAAATTAAGGCTCACAGCTAAAGAATGTAAATGTTGCCCTGGTGGAAACGAGCAAGATAGAGATATGTAAGGGCCTATCCCTGTCGTTCTCTCACAGGGACAGGCTAGACTGATAAGAGGATCTGAATGGAAAAAGCAGGAAACTGATTTAACAGTGGCAAAGTCAACTCAGATGTGGATTAAGTGAGAAAATATACTTTTGACACACAAAGTATGTGTATTACAAGTAGACACTCCGTGGGCATGGTAAGGGTAGGCTGCCTAGCCTCACAGGGGCAGATTCCAGTACTGGAAAGTGTAGGCCAGGTACGTGGAGGACCAGATGAGGAGAGCATCCAGGTCAGTGAAGACCTAAGTGAGCAGAGGACCTAGGTGAATGGATAGCCAGGTGAGTAGAAGGCATAGAGAAGTAGAGGACTTGGTAGGTAGAAGACCTACTGAGAGTTCAGTGTTTTACAAGTGTCCTTTCACAAGAAAAATGCATCAAGATTCCACATCCCAAGTGCCATCCCAACCTTCCCTGTCAGCCTGGCTGCAGAATCCACACACGTCTTCATCTGTGACTAACTTCATCATCACTGTCATCCTGGGAAGTAGCCAGATAGGTGGCACTGTCACCACCACCACCACCACCACCATCATCATCACCATCACTCTCCTGACAATCAGTATTAGCACCAACAGCATCACCATCATCATTATAATCAATATTAGCATCAGCAGCACCACCACCATCATCACTGTCACCCTCGTGACCATACATAGCAGCAGCAGCAGCAGCATCACCATTATCACCGCTCCCACCACAATCAACACCACCATCACCATCCCTGTGGAGCGGTGGGCTGTGAGAAGCAGCTGGGTGCCTGGTTGAGCATAAGTCTTGAACCTCAGACCTTTATAAGGACAACAGGTGTTCGGCTCTGCTCCTGGGCCCTGGTTCTTTTCATTTAGCTTCAGCTCTCCACAGCCCCTCCCACAGAGAGGCCTATGGCCATCAGTCACGAGGAACAATGCCTCAGGCTCTCCCACATGTAGATGAGTTATCTCCAAGCTCTCAGACCAAGCCAATAAGCGTTATCTGCTGCCAGACCCTAACCCACCCTGAAACTGTATATAAGGGCTCTATTCAGGAGAAGTAAAGAAGTGTTCCAGAATCATCCTGGTGTCCGAGAGTTTCTGTCACAAGAGCTGTAACACTTGGGGAGAGATCTGCTCTCCCGGAACCTTCCTGGGGCACCAAGCTGCTTCCTTGCCAGCTAGCCGGCTTCCTATCAGCCCAGCCCAGGCCGGCTCAGAGCTGAGAGACAGGTACAGCACCTGGGAGTGACCGAGCGACAGCAGAGACTGGAGCAGAGGCAGCAGTGGGGGCAGGCAATCTCTCCTCCCTGCTCGCACTCTGTACCCTTTGGCCCAGACCTCCTGCACCAGGCCTGGCCGGAGATTCGGGCAGAGACAGCAGCAGAGACAACAGTGGACCCTCCCTGCTCTCACTCTGTCCCCAGCCGGGAGATCATCGTGGGACATCCTCCGGAACAGGGGACCCACACATCCCCACTTACATAAGAGAAGCCTGAGGCTGAAAGATGTTAACCAGCTGGCAAGCATCGCCCATCCAAATAAATAATAACACCACCAAGGCTTCAACAAGGCCTTCCAAGTTGACTGGCCTATCAGCCAACCTGTGTGTCAGCTTGTTGTTTGATAGAATACTCAGAGTGGTTGCTGGGAGGAATGTGAGTCTTGAGGTCCCCAACCCAACCAGCATCATAATCAAAGGAATAATTAGATTTTAGAAGAGACAGAAGACTAGAAAAGGAATCGTGTTCCTTGTGTATTATTACTTGCTAACAGGAAATAACTTGATGCAAATTCACCCTGACCATATGTATTTACAAATCTCGCCCACCACACAGCTTAGGGACAGGCTCAAAACCAGGCAACAGAGAACCACCATTCTAGGTAGATAACTTTTCACAAATACATGTGCTAATATCTCCCTCTGGTGGTCATCTGTGGCAATACAACAAAATTTAAAACAAAGCTGCCACAGTGACTTTGCTAGATGCCGTTCTGCCTATTACCTTACTTAATTAGCCTTTACATTTACCTCACCAATGAGAGGCCTTTGTGCCCACCTGACGATAAGAAGACGAGGTCATGTGAGGCATTACTGGGGCACACAGCAGGTGGGCATACAGCAGGAACTCAATCCAAAGTCATAATCAAATCCACAGCCAGAATGGACTTGTCCTGGCAGCCCAGTTATACCTGGTTAACCCTGGCAGGTGAGTCAGACCAGAGTTAATGCTTAACAGACTTTCCTCATAACCAGTCACTGCCTGGCCTAGTCGTAATCAGCCTGAGCTGAGCACAATTCTGCATAGCAGCAACGATGTTAAGCAGGAGGTGCAGCACTGTTGTACATGTGCACTGATGATGGATAGAGTAGGGCTTTGAGTAAGAATGGCGCCCATAGGCTCATATATTTGAGTGCTTAACCAGCGGGAGTGGCACTACTTGAAAGGTTGAGAAGGATTGAGAGGTGTGACCTTGTTGGAGGAAGTGTGTCCCTTGGAAGTTTCAAAAAAAACATGCCAGGCCAAGTTCTCTCTCTTCCTTCTAGATGTAGCTCTCAGCTACTGCTCCAGAGCCTGCCTACAGGCCACCATAATGATAAGACACTAAACCTATTGTGACAAAATTGTAAGCAAGACCCAGCTAAGTGCTTTCTTTTCATAAGAGCTGCCTTGGTCGTGGTATCTCTTCAGAGCAATAGAGCAGTGACTAAGACAGATGGTGACTGAGGCATGCACTCTGTGATACGGAACGGGCTTCCCCAATGTGGCTGCGGATGGAGCCTCCCGGGGAGGGGGAGGGTAATAATAACCTGTTACAGGTCACTCTGCTGCTCATGTGAATGCCAGTGACATCCATTCAGCTACTCGCCTATGTGATATACACGCTATCAACGTATTATGCTTTAGTCTATGAAAATTACACAGCTAATATTAAAGGATCAGACGGAGGAATAAGTGGATATTCTGGTTCAAATCAGCATAGATCTGACCCCAGCTTTGATCTAACTAGCTGTGTGACCCAGAGCATGTGTATCTGGCCTCTGTGAACTTGTTTCTTCCTCTCTGCAGAGAGCTGTGGAGGGCAGCAGGAAGCCGAGAACACAATGCATACGTATGTAAACATAGGCTTACGCTTTACATGTGTGTGTCTCAGAGGACTGAGTATGGAAGTGAGAAAGATGGCAGTATGGAAATGAGGGAAGAAACTCCGATCCAGCTCTGGAAGGCATTCCCAGCCTCTCCATACTGGCACAAGTTCGTGTCACATAATCTATCCACTGCACCCTCAGGCCAGCAGACAAGGATGAGGTGTCATAAAAGATGACAGGGCAGGGAGGAAGGGCAGGACACTAAAGGAAGGCATCCAGGCACACAGCCCCACCTGCCTTGTTAGCTGTTGTTTCCTCATTTGCCTTAAGGTTAAGATGAGAGAAGTTTGCGCGCACAGGATATAGGTTTTGTGGCTGGCACACAATAGTGCTCTTGTGTGCCTTCCCCATGTATGCCATATGTGGCCAGGATGCTACTTGGGAGAGAAGTCCAAGCAAGAAAAGCCAAGCCCCGGGAAATTCTGGTCTGACTCAACCTACTTGTCCATAGCCAACATTTACAATCAACAAACCTGGGGTCAGCATGCATTATGGGTAAGCTGAGTAGGACCTGCTGTGCAGCTTGAAAGTTAGACAATCCACTAAGTAAACTCAGACTTGTAAGTCCACTTGCCGGGCAGGGTGGACTCCACAGATCTTTCCTCCCTCTAATATACTTGGCATTGTCTCTGAATATGGTCCAGTCTGGAGAACAGGGCAAGGATGGAGGCAGAAATACACACCACAGATGTGTGAGGAACTACACCCACTCCAGCTCAGACACACGCAATGCCAAATGAAATGAGGTAGCCATAGACGGCATTAGTTGTCCAGAACCCATATTGAAATAAAACAAAGCACATAGGATGATAACATTTAGCAACACACTTTATTTAACTGAGTATACTCACAACAGCATCCACCTATAACCCATTTCTCATTTCCGAAAGCTCTATAGAAACTCCATCTTTTTTTGCACCAAATCTTTAAACTCAAAAATCTTTTCCACTTATAGCACATCCTGGTTTGGGTTAGATACAAACCCAGTACTCTCTAACACTATTCCCAGAATACCAGGGATGTCTGTCACTACACACCTCCCTGACCACAAGAAAGCTAAGACAGAGCTTCTACCACCAAAAACCTTGGGAACTCAGTCTAGAAAGTGGAAACAAAGAGTGGGTGGAAATAAAGGCTATGAAATTTCCATAGTGCGGTCACAGTCTTCAGGAAAAGGCAGGTGACAGAGGGACATGCTCATTTATTACTGTTGCAGGTTTAAATGCCAGCTGTGAGCTTGGGGCTTCAAGGGTCACAGTCAAAAGAGCTAACAGCCTAGACAAAAGCTAGAGGCAGATACGGGAAACATGCTAATTCTAATTCAAATTGTAAATGTCTGCTTTATTTATTATAAAAGCCTGAGATTGGTCTTACTTATTAAGTGTCTAGGGTTTCAAAATTAATTCCAGGAGTAAGAACTGCCCTCTAATATTCAGAAATGGCTAAGGTCTTCTGCAACTCCAGAGGAGAACTTTAAATTTAGGAGAAAACAGCAGGTATGGAAAGAAGTTTCCAAGTATTACCCACCCACCCTCAGCTCACCAAAATGACCCAGCTCCTTTTCCTGAAGACAAAATATACATTAAGTCTTAGATTATTCTCTAAATAATGAGGCTCTGTAGTTAATGTATATTCCATGGCCTCATAATTCAGTATTTAATGAACGCCCAATACATGTCACATTCTGTGCCAGACACAATTAGAAATGAGAATGCTCCAGGCCTCCCTCCAGGAACACAAATGAGCCACTCTCTTTGTCATGCCTGTGTTGTTGTCTCAGCCTGACTTCGAGGACTCCTGCCACTGAGGGGACAGACAGAGAAGTGCCCACCTCAGCTACAGGCTAGAGTCTTGTAGGGTCAGATAGCCCTGCCCGGCTCCCACACACCTCACTCTGCAGGGCAGCTGTCCTCTCCCAGAGCTCCTGGATTGCTGCCTCAGGAAGACTCTGGCAGCCCAGCCTTCTCATAGCTCAGGGTTGTGAGTACACAGTGGGCAAATGAGAATTCTGGCAGGGGAAGCTAACTCTAGCTCAGGCTTGTGCTCCACAGAGAGGGAGAGAAGGCAGCACCTGCTCTCTGTCTATCAAACTTGTTCATGGATTCAGGACCCATTACTGAAGTCTTAAACCCGGCTTTGTTCCCACAGAGAAACTTTGTAACCACTTTCCATGTTTCCAGGATCCCGTTTCCCATTTACCTGCTTGGTAGTATAAGCACAACTTCCGAGAGCAGATTGAATGGAGTGCTTATTTGTCTAGCCTCTGTTTTCCCTAATGCAGTATAAGCTCTAAGAACATCGATAGCATGTGATTTAAAGCGTAGCTCAAGTCCTGAGAATAGAAACGGTTAAGTATTACCGAAGAACTTACTTCTATTCAAAGCAAGGGCGCACTTTCTTTGTGGCGAGGGCAGAACACTCCCAGGCTTCACCTGAGGACCTCTGAGAACATGGACCAAGGCTCTCTTAACTCTCACTTCCTAGCAAAACAGGCAAGACCCTGAGATGGGTAAGAAGTCGAGGCTCAGGAGTGCCAGCAGTGAAGAAAGCACTGACAGCCACTCCCGCTCAACAACTGATTAAGATAGGAATGCACACACTGTCTAAATGATGCTGTAAAGGAATCCTATCACAGGAGATGCTCACTGAAGGGCAACAGAGCCTAAGCAGCTCAGCCCCACCTCAACGGTACAGCCTTAGCACAATACCAATGCCTTCCAGGCCTTCTGTTGCCCTCCTAGAGACACACCGTTCCTGTCTCCCACTCTCTGTAGGCAGGTCTTCATATTGATGACTCACAAATAGAAGAAGAAATAAGAAAAAAAAAATTCTTCCCTCTCACTAAAATACAAAAAATATACTGCTCCCCAAATTCATATATTCAATATGAATAAATAAAATAAATAAGTACAGGGACCCTAAAGTGAAAGCGAGAAGACACAAGTGAACTATTCTCATTTTTAAAAAATATGTGTGGCCCCACTGAACGGGAGGAGAGGCAAGATGATCCCAAGAGACTTTGCAGAGCAGCAGCTCCACCACAGCTACAAGCTAGAGAGGACCAGCCTGGGATTAAGTAAGCAGAGCTGGCTAGCACACATCAGAAAGTACTTGACATACTCCAGGAGGGAGCAAGCAGCCTGGCAAGCTGTGAGTATAGAGAGGCTTTCTTTCTACCAGGAAAGGAACTTACAAATGTGTAGAAAGAAAAAAACAAACCCTGTGTTTCGCTCTGTACCCCATTTTTTAATTGGGTTATTTGGATTGTTGGTGTCTAACTTTGTGAGTTCTTTATATATTTGCATATTAGCCCAAATAACAAGGAGGGCCCGAGAGGCAACTCTAGGTGAGACTCCTAGCAGTGAGGGATATGAATCTTGAAATGGCCACTTCCTGTAGCCAAGCAGGACTCCCAGTGGGAGGAATAAATAAATGATTTTAATAAAAAAATTTTTTAAAACTCTTTGGTATTAAATTGGAAATGTAAAGTTCTGTATTAAATCAATGGCCTTGAAAATAAAAATATAGATGGTAATATAGATAAGCATAGATGCATTGTATACCATACATATAAAGAGAAACCTATTTCTTAGCTGTTTACAGAGAGAACTGAGACACAAAGAGCCATCAGTGACAACTCCAGCCTTCAGCTTCCAATGCTACTCTTCACTATAAGAACCCTGATCTCTTGAAAGAAACATCAGATCCCGGACCTGGAAGAAGGAAGAGACAGAATAAATGCGGAACATGTTGGACCAGAAAGCAATGTGGTCCTGAAGAAAGAGCAGGCACATCAGAAGGACACAGGGCTTTAGGAGCTTCAAACACTCCAAGCAGGCAATGTGGGCATCAGAATAAACAATGAGAAAGGGTTAAAACCACTGACTAAAATAAGAGTGCATGTACTATAAATGAACCAATGAAAAGAAGATTTTTATCCATAGAGAATGAACTCCCTAGACAATAGTGATCCCTTGACAACATATACTAACATGCAAATACCATGTATTAGCCCTAACTTCACACAGTATTTATACTATGGTGTAGTTCATACTACGGTGAGGGGAGACACACTGTAAGAGCAGAAGAAACCACTGAGCAAGCATCATAATGACATTGTGGCAGCAATCCTCAATGGAAGCGAGGGCAGAGAAAGAAGAGGTGAGGACTGAGGTGTAGCCTGACAAACAACATGTCAACTTATTTGCCCTTTGGGCATTTAATAACAAAGGCAAAGTCTGCAAGCTCAAGACAATGGACCTGACCCCTAAAGCATGTGATCTCAATGGCAAGGAGATGACTGGCCATCACAGGCCCACTGCAAGCAGTGCTGAGAGCTCAGCATCAAGTCTGTGGTGATTTCAAAAAGTACACAGACCATGACCTAATCACGAGGAAGCACTTCGCTAAGTAAGATAAGGGTAACCTGCAAAACAAACAGCTACACGCCTCAAATACCAATGCCATACAACAGTGGCAGAGTTGGTGCTCCAGCCCAGAGAGCACAGAAACACAATGCTGGAGTGCTGAACACTCACAGGATTTCCCTGTGTTATAAAGGACATTATGGGGACAGTTGGTGGAACGTGAATAACTGTACTGATGTGAATCTCACAGTATGACTACAGCAATGTCTCGTTGATGCAGGAGAGTACTCCTGTTTATAGGAAATTAAACACTGGCAAGAGTCAGAAGGTGGTAAAAGAACATTGATTCACTAGCTTTACCTCAAATGATGCAGAGACAAGCAGGTGGGAAAGGCGAAGCAACGGTAATATGCTAACACTGACCAGACTTGGAGTAGATGGTATATGGCAGGTTGTGATGCTCTCAGTTTCTTTTCGAGAGAAAAATTATGCAAAAATAAAAGGCTGAGATGGAATATATTCTGCAGGCCCAATGTTTCCCTCTGAGCATCTCAAGGTGTCAGTGCAGAACAGTCTCCCCCAGCCTCTCTCAGGCTCTTCTCCTCAGGATTATCTTTCACAAGCTCTCACAGCTAGGCAATCCTCAAGCACTTGAATTCTCACATCAAGCTGGTAAAGAAGAAAAGCATCAGATGACGTCAAACGAGATAAAGAAAACATTTATTACTATAATTATTCTTGTCCTGAAATTTGTATAAATGTTTCTACATTATATGGTTTAGGTTTCAAATAGTTTGAAAATTCATTCTCAGGAAACTCTCTTTAGCATTAAAAACATAAGAAAAAAGTTGCCTGCAAAAAGGAAAGTTGTGCCACCATCATCTCCCTACTGGAAACACCATAGGCAGAGAGGTTACTAACTAACCCTCCGGTATCAGGAGAGGAACCTAGGTGGGAAGCCCAGGGAGACTGGATTTCACATAGCCCAAGGCATCCTTCTAGAAGTTGCCCTAAGGCTAACAGGTAAGGGAAACATTCTCATGGCTGGAGTCCTTAAGGTGGGTCACAAGGGGATGAGGCATCATGTATCTATTCCCAGCATGTCTGCAGGAGGCCTCCTACTGACATGCTGGCCACTGAGGACACCTGGTTCTTACTGCAGCCAGTCCAAACTGACATGGTCTCTGACACCCGAGAAAGCCCTCAACTGGTTTGGCTAAGTGGCTGCCAAGACCTCTAGGTTGCTCCCAAGAAATAAAGGAAACTCTCTTCCAGCAGTCCCTGCTCCTGTATACTGTAAGGGGTGACAAGAAGCAAGGTTGTCCCTAGAGTTGGCAAGAAAGCCCTCCTTTGGATCTTTCCAAGTGAAGAAGGTTAATGCAGATTCCCTGGCAGCATCTAAGAAACCAGCAAGCTCCAGGGAGACCAAGTGGAAAACCAACAGGTATGCAAGGAAACCATTTCCTAAAACGTACTTGTAAGGAGTGGTGGTGTGGGGGAAAGGCCTAAGCCCATATGCCAAGCTCTTCTATGGAGAACAGAACAGAAACATGCTACTCTGCCCACCATGCACAGAGAAAATACTGCCCCTCCATCAATATTTCCCTGCTGCTGCTCTTGAAACACAAAGACTTCACTCTATAATCGGAATATTTCTTAGAATGTGATTTGGGGTCAATAAATAATATGCAACTCTTGCTTTATTCACTGGTACTGGTACCAGTATGTGACCCAAACTCTCCACCCTTCAGGCTATAAATCAAAGACCATATCCTATTATAAGAATTACATGAGGAAAGAAATGGCTGCAGAGGTTTCTCTCTCACACACACACACACACACACACACACACACACACACACACTGAATTTTAGAATGTAAAATAATAATAATAACAACAACAACCTCTTTGTTGTCGAAGAACATGCATGCTGGAAGGTTCATGCTGGATAGGTTGTGGAGGCCAGCAGGAGCAGCACCTGGGAAAGCTGTCCCCAACCATGAGAGCTGAGCACCCTATGGGCTGTGCTAGATCCTCATGGCTGAATGCAATAGAAGAAGCACAGCAGTGGATCCTGGGGAGTGACATTCCAGGACAGATCCATGCACAGGAGTGACATTCAAGGACAGATGAAGCACCACAGGCTGTCTGAAGTGCCAAGCAGAAGAACTTTCAAGGCCACTGCAAAAGCTTTCCATGAGCATTAGCCACTAGGTACCAGTGGGCACTTCACCTGATTACATTCCTCTGAGAACAGAGTTCTCAGGGAAAGCTGCACTCAGCTCCAAATTTACAGCAGTGCAAAGTAGGGCTCAAAAGAGTCCCAAGAAATGTCACACAGAGAGACTGGATCACAAAGCTAGGTTTCCCAGCCTCCCGAGGTCTACAACCTCAATACTCAACCTAGCAAGAAGCAAAACTAGGGAGGCACCCAGAGGCAGCCTGAGTAGTTGAGGGCAAAGACTACAAATCAAACGTGGGCAGGCTTCCAGAACTAAGGCCATCTTGACAGGCCAAAGGTGCCTAGTAGTTCTGCCGAGGGCTGGCAGATAGAGGCAAGGCAGGGAGAGGCAGAGCACACTTGCCCACCAGGACTCAGAGGTGGTCCAAAGACAACACATGGAAGCTAGGTCTGAGCTGTCACTATTTCACCCCAGGGAAGTACTGGCCAAGCAGTTGGACTTGCAGAAGCCACCACATGCCCTTCCCCTGCTAGGTCCTTCTGGAATGGCTTCCTAGCTCAAACATCACTCTAGAGAACCTGTTCTCAATCTGCGTGTTGTGTCCCCTTTGGGGAGGTCGAATGACTCTCACAGGGGTTGCCTAAGACCACCGGGAAACACAGCTATTTACATTACAATTCATAACTAGTAAAATTACAGTTAAGAAGTCGCAATGAAAATAATTTTATGATTGGGGATCACCACAAGATGAGGAAACGTATTAATGGGCCACAACACTAAGAAGGTTGAGAACCAATGCTGTAGGAAGGTTGACAACTGCCCTAAAGGCTTTCCAGTGCCATTCTCCAACCCCTAGCCAGTGACCGCCTCCTGTGTTCCCCACCCTATCCTATGTACCCCTACCACCACCCGTGGACAAGTCAGGACACTGAGCACTTCCATCACCCTAACCAGTCCCCTCTCCCTGCCAGCTCCTGCCAGAGTCTAACATCTTGTATTCATTCATGATCTTCTAGGCTCCAAGGGCTTGGGCAGGCCCATCTCTCCAGTTCTGCCATCTTCAGCAAGTAAATCTTCCGCAAAAGGAACCATGGTAAGATAGACGGAACATTTCACTTCTAAGAGTCCAGTTCAGGACACTGTATACATTCACCCTGGTATATAGCCATCACCACCAGACATATCCAGAAATGTTTCATCTTCCTACACAGAACCTGTTTCCATCAGACAGCAACTCCTTAAGCCCCTTCTTCCCCCTCCTATCGACTCCCGATAGCCATTCACTAATGAGAAGTCTTTGGGGGAAAATGTATCTGGACTAAAGATACATGGACGTTTTCTTGTTATTAGTCCCTAAAGACACATCAAATAGTTAATCCAGTCTGCTTCAGTTTTGCTATAATAATTAAAGCACAGACCAAAGCAAATTTGGGGGTAGGAAAGAATTCAGTCTATCCATCATCAGGGGAAGCCGAGGCAGGAACCTGTAACCTGTATCCTGTAAAGCAAAGATCGTGGAAGAATGCTGCTTAATGGCTTTCTCCCATGGCTTATTCATCTATTGTTCTTATACAACCCAGGATGCCCTGCCCAGGGTTGAACTACCCACAATGGGCTGGATTCTCCTACATCATTCATTAACAAAGAAAATGCCCCACAGACATGCCCAGAAGCCAATCTGGGTAATTCCCAGAGGCATTTCCTCGGTTAAGGTTCCTTCTTTCTAAGTGAATCTAGTTTGTGTCAAGTGGACAAAGACAAACCAGCATACTACTTAATAGCATTAACTCTGTATTAAGTATTATAAGTAATCTACACATGATATAAAGCTTACAGAACAATGTTTGTACAACACATGCAAATACTACACCATTGTATATCCAGGACTTGAGCATCCAATCACTGGGGGTCTGGGAACCAATCTTGTTCATGAATACCAAAGGACAACTTTGTCTTCAAAACCTTCTGCCCATTTAGAAAATGTTTTTCTCTGTTGTCTATGTTATGAGCTCCTTGAACACAGGCCCCTTGGCCACACACACACACACCTAGCCTCAGAGTGAATAATCAACCCCAAAGAGTACTATGGAGGTAAAGCTATGGGTTACCAGAAGCGCAGGCCTTGATCCACTTACAGCGGGCACTAGACAACTTGGCAGGCTCCACTGATAGCCTTTAATAGACTGGGCAGCCTTCAGGAAAGGAATATTCCATCCCTCCCTGCTCAGGTCTCTCTAGGTCACGAGAACTGAAGCCAAGCCTGGTCTACACTGGCCCAGGCCCAGATTCTAGAACTTGACAAGATTTCAGGAGAAAATCCAGGTTGAGCCTCTTAAGGAGTCAGAGACTTGACATCTCACCCTACTCTGCACCCTGTTTGGAAACCCTCCCTGGAGATAGGCTAGCAACTCCAGCCCCAGCTTCTGCTCAAGTGCAGAGCAGAGACAATGAACCCACTGTGCTGTGCTTTTGTAAAAAGATGTGAAACACCCGGCTGAGCATGTCTACAGAACAGTGGGTACCACCGGGTCCCATTTTATTCGCCACACTGCATGGTTTAAGCCAGGCCATGGACTGTGATTTCTAATTTCAATCACATGGACTGTGATTTCTAATTTCAAACCATTTTTATTATGCATCAAATTTCCAAGGATACTATGGAAATCCACAAGGTGGGGAGAAGAGAGGAGGGGAAGTGAAAGATGGATGATAGCAAAGAAGAAAGTGGACCAGGGACCAGACTAAGTGTTGGATTCTTTCCCACGGAGACTTTATGCCACATAGCCCAGTGCTTTGCGGGCACACTTTTCACTTATGATTGTGACAGGGCTTTAATATGAAATGTCCCACAGGCACTGGTGTTTGAACAGTTGGTCCCCAGCTGGTGGCACTGTTCAGAGAAGGTCAGTTGACAGTTATAAGACCACAAGGCTGGGGGCTCCCAGGTCAGGCAAAGTGATCCACTGAGATGTAACAGGTAATGCCACAAGTTCTTGCATCCATGGACAGAAGCCCAGCTGCCAAGCCTCCATGCCAGAAACTAAGAACTAAAATAAATCCTTCCCTGAATTGCTCTTGTCACTCAGTCACAGAAAACAACAACAAAGTCACTACAACATGACAGTAATGCTCCAGAGACTGCCACAGTCCCAGAGCTCAGCAAGACTCCCCATACACACACCACCAACTCCTCTCCCCTGGCTTTTCCCTTGCTCAGTGCATTACCTGAGCCTAGTTCACAAGGCTCACTGCAGGTCAGGACTGAGTCTCAGAGCCCTTGACTGCTCTTAAGCAAGGAGACACAGGCCCAATCACTGAACATGACATACTGGCCCAGAGTGTAAGAATACTCAATGCAGTTTTAATCACAGAAGTCAAAACTGGACACAGGTTCTGGTGTAAGAGTCTTACTCCACGTCCCCAGATGCATTCTATATGTCATCTTAAACCAAGAGCGCCTGCAATGCTACCCCATCTAACCTGAACCTCACTTGTCACCAGCAATGCTGAACATATGCCTTTCTGTACTGTCTCCAGGCAGAAGTCTCTCCCAGTCTTTTGCTTTTCCTAATGACTTGGAGAGCTTGTTGTTTATAGTTGAGTTGTGAATACTGTCACCTCAACAGGATATACCGTTGTCCAGGAGACAAACTTCTCTGCATGACTTCAAGAGAATTTCTAAATTGACTTGAGGTGGAAGACCAGCCGTATGTGTATGGCTCCTTCCCATGGGCTGGGGTCTCATTGGAAAAAGTGAGCCAAGAAGCTGTTTGCTCTAACTATGCATCCTGATCATGTGAACAGTGTGACTGGCTGCCTCAGGCTCCCAAAGCAGCCTGAGCCACCCCTTCGATGTGGTAATATAACTGGCAGGACCACTGGCAAGAAATCTGGAAGTGTCTATAAAAGCTAAACATGCTTGTAGCCAACAAACTAGCAACTCAACTATCATGAGGCAATTATTTACCCTCAAAAGGCTTGTAAGAATACTCAATACAGCTTTGTTCACAGGAATAAAAAACAAACAAAACTAGAAACAAGCACCTGGCTGTATGCTTTAATCTCAGCACTCAGAGGGCAGAGGCAGAGTGATGTCCATGAGTTCAAGGCTAGCCTGATCTACATAGCAAGTTCCAGTCCAGCCAGACCAACATTATGAGACCTTTCTTAAAAGACAAAAGCAAGGGCTGTGCTGTCAACAGTGGAGGTTAAAATTAAAGACCTGCTGACCACCACGGCATATGAGACACCCACAGACGTGCCCTCCACTGCACAGCATGGGTGTCTTATAGACATTCAGCGCACCTCCTGCTGCCATGCCACATGGTACTGGACAGGGAAGATGTCCATAGACCAGCCTGCCTCCATGCCACACAGACTGGCTGTAGACACCTAGAAGCCTGCTTGCCACCACACCTTATAGCATGGACAAAAGAGGCCACTGCAGCAGAAGCCACTACAATCTATCTACAAATGTGTGATAGGTGTCTGTGGTTATGCAGCGGCAAGGGTCTATGGCTCATATCACCTTTAGAGATGTGGACATCCCTGGTCAGAGAGAGATGGCCCTGCCCCTCACTGGCTGCAGGACATGGGAGAACCCTGAACAGCCCATGCACCTCAAGTGGGCAGCACACTAGGGTGCTGTTCTGGTAGAGGAGGCGCAGGAGAGCTGGCCCCACCCTTCTTCTGTTGAGAAGTAGAGTCGGCGTGGTGTGATGCCCTCCCCATCTCACTCCCAGCCACCTGCTGTAGCCAGGAGAACTGGCTCTGTCCCCAACCAGCAGTTGAGTAGGCCCTGCATGTCTCCTGAGAAACACAGTGGAGATGGCCTGACAATGAAAGAGCTGGCCCAGCTGCTAGCAGGCTGTAAAACTTGAAAGAGTAGGCCTCCACTCCTTGACTAGGCAGCACAATGGAGCTGGTTCTGGAGGCACAGGTGCAGGTAAGCCTGCCCCAAGAGCTGACCCTGCCTCCTACCCATGATGCCATTGGGTTGCCTAGCCAGAGCAGTGCTGGGGAGCTTGTCCTAATGATGAGAATGAGGGAGAGCAACTGGGTTACCACCCAGGCCCAGATCTGGGGCTCTGAATTGGCCTATCCCAAAATCTACATCATCTATGAATTGTTGGGGCATGAAAGGGACAGTCCTGCTGATCCAAAGCTGTAGGATCCCCATGACACAGAGCAACAACAAGATTACCAGGAGGAGTCCTGGGTGAGGAGCCAATATTGATGGTGTCACAGAAGCCAGAGACCTCAAACCAGACCAATGACTTATTGCAATGAGCATTCACAAGGGAAGATGTGTGGATAGAGGGGTATATTGTGGAAGTCACTGTGAGACACTAAAGCTTCCACTACGAGATGTAGTGTATGCTTCGTTTTGTTTGTTTTTTATTTTGGGGGGAGGCTGCAGAGGCCAAGGGAGGATACAAGGAAACGGGGAGATGAATGGGACTGGGGTGCATGGTGTGAAACTCACAAGGAATCAGTTAAAAGTTTCAAAACAAAAACAAGCAAACAAAGAACCCAAAACTGCATACATAACGACAGCCCAGGTGTTTATTAAGAAAGAACATGTAAACAAACTGCGGTGGTTTCCAGGCACTGGAATACCATTAAGCAATTTTAAAAGAGAGAGAGAGAGAGAGAGAGAGAGAGAGAGAGAGATATTTCTGCAAGTTCATGCCAAGTTTTAAAAAAGAAGCTAGACACAAAATAATTATGTGATATCCTCAAAAGGCAAACATAAATTATGAGATCAGCAAGACTGGAGGTTGTTTGGCCTGAGGGAGAAAGACTGGGTGTGGAGGGGCAAGAGAGAATTTTCTTCGATAATTAAAAAAAAAAAAGCCTATATATCATTAGAGCTGTGGCTTACCTGAGTACTGTCTATTTAAAAGATCTGTGTGCTTCGGTGTATTAAATCACAACTACAAAAATGCATCCTGGCAGGTACCAGACAGCTCTTTCTGAAAGGCAAGTCAGCAGGGATTGTTCTCCTGGCTCTCAAGGTTTTGGTGCCAGGTTCCCACCCCTCAGTCTCAGTGTCACAGGCCCCAGTCCCTGCTCTGGTCTCAATGCTCACAACATATCTGCAGGTACATGTGAACCAAAACTCCTGAGAAGAAGCTGCAGCTGTCTATAACTGGTTAGTTGATTAGAATTTCATAGCTGGGGAGAGATTGGAATGTTGAAGGTCCAGAAACTAATTACCTTATCATGGGATAAATTCTGGCTCTCCCCTCCAGAACAGCCATTCCTGGTTTCCCTACATACATATGCAGACACAGACACACACACACATACACACAAACACACACACACACACACACACACACACACACACACACCCCTGTGTCAGAACTAACATCTTGTGGCAACAGATAAAAACCTTTTAGAATGTAATGACTTAGCAGGCAGATAGCTTTTACCAATCCAAAAGCTCAGCATGTAATCAGACAGAAATTAAGCCTATAGGAAGCTTCCCGATCTTGATATACCTCCCTCTCTGATGTACCCACCAATGTACTTTAACCTGGCCTTGATGTATGTATGACTTTCTCGATCGGGTAAAAGTGTAAAAACTTGGTGAAACTGCTTCCACAACGGAATATGGAATTCAGAGTGACCTAAATCTCTACTTCTGGGCCAGGGTCACTCAAAATGATGCCAGAATCAACAATCCCTTATTTCCTTAAAGATGGGAGCTATGTTTTTTGTGTCACATATGTCTTAGCACCTACCCTTCCATGAATAGGGTACCTATTCATTCTGGAAGATCCAACTCCAGTATCTCATGCTTCAAGAAGCCTTCCCAGGATCCCTAACTGGAGCTCACTGACATCTTCAATACTCAGAACTCACATCAGGGCTCCTGATACCTTTTCATACGAGAACTGTTTTTCGTCCTCTAGGTCTATGTAGCACCCTCAAGAAGGAAGGGGCGGTTTCATAGTTTGACAAACATCTGAAAGATAGGGACCCTGCTGCTAACGAATAAGAACAGACCTAACGGCATTAGAAACGGCAGCTCATCAAGGCCCACTGGCAACAACAGAGCAATATGGACGCCAAGGATCTAGCTAGCTGGAGAGCTCAAGAGACTGGTGACTGAGCAGTGCTACATATACCACAAGCACTCTATGCTCCTTGACTCCAGGTCTCTCACTTCATTGTGGTGGCAGATATCACAAGCTCCCTATGCCCTTTGGCGCCAAGTTCCTCTCCTCACTGTGGGACAATGTCACCTTCCTATCCAGAGGGCCTGCAGCTCTGTCCACTCTCCTCTGAGGCAAGGTCCCCACTTACTCATCTGGTTTCTATCCAGACAGGCTGGAACACAAAGGCACCAGATTCCAGAGGTCAGTGTTGTGCAATGCCAGTCACCTTAGAATTACAGGAATGAGAATAATCTAAACCAGTCAGCAGAGAGGCATCTGAGCTTCCAAGTTCATCAAAACACTAATAAGAGCCCAGGTCAAGCGTCACCCCAAGTGTCCATAAGCAGATGAATGAAGAAACTGTGTTATGTGAGCACATACCACGGAGTATGACTCTGCCCTTGTAGATAGGCAGGTGGAGCTGAAGCAACAGACCTCACAGATGAGAGAACGGAACGGGGGTGGGGAGAGTGAGAGGCGGGGCGAGTCAAGCCTCTATTAGTAGGACTATGTTTTCATTTTCTGTATGATATGCTGCATGCCATAGTGAATAGAATAAATAATGTATTTTTCACTTCAAAACCCACTAAAAGGATACATTTCAAATGTTCTCAACCTTAAAAAGTGATGACAAGTGATGCCAGACTGGACTAACCTAAGTATTCCACACTATGCTCATAAATCTCAGGGCTGTGAGTGATTTTGTAAAACTTTAAAATGAACAAAGACAATTCTGGTACTCAACTCTAAGGCCCTGTTTTGCGTTAATATGGCAAGCATTATCTTTTCATAAGCAAATTCATTTATCTTTATATTTTACATTCTGTTTTTAAGCCAACTTTGAATCTACGTGTTTAAAATGTTCACTTTTCTTCACTCCAAAATTACTTTTTCTCCTCTTCTAAACAAAAAAAAAATCATAATCATGCAGGGTGTGATGCCACATGCTTCTCAGGAACCCCTGTCTCGAAAAAAAAAAAAAATCATAACCAAACTTCACCATCCACAAACACTTTTCCATCCACAAACACTTCCCAAAGCAAATGCATGGCAACAGTATGTTGTTATGAAAATCTTCTGGAGTGTCACCAGCATGAGCAAAGTAGAGGCACAGCACATGAACTTCAAACACAAGGGTCAGGGACGCTGGCCTCAGTTCTCAGGAACAGCTCTCTCCAGCAAAGCTATGTACAGTGAGTGACTGCCTCTGAAAGGAATACCTACCCTTGGAAAGTTTCACATGCCGAAGCTCAACATCACCAACAGGTGACAAGGGACAAACCGTTAGGCTAAAGCCCCCTCAATTAAACTGGTCTGTCTTGATAGAGAGGTTTTCAGGGGCAGCATGCATGAGACAGATATAAAAGAAAATTCAAGTAGGAGAAACAGTGTAATACACCCAATTCTGACTCTGAGCAGCCACTAGATTCTCCTTCGAGGCAGCCATAGCTGAAAAGCTGTTATGTTCACTACAAAGTATGAGGAGAAAGAAACAGAATTCTTTGCACCCAAAGCAAGAGGTACCATGAAAGAGACCAACACAGAAGACAGCTCCAACACAGAGAACAGAGTTCGAACTAGGGCAATGACCACCCAGCTTGTTTACCACCCAGAGGCGCCCTCCATCTCCTTATCTATTGCTCTGCCTCTCCTAAGTCGACCAACACCAGAACAGGAAATCTCCCAGAAATGAACTGCCCATGAATTGACAGAAGTACATTTTGTTCAAACTATGAGACTTCTTCACTTTGTCATGGCTGGAAACAGAAAGAGAACATATGTTCCGGGCTTGTTTTGTGTCCCTTTGATCTATATCCACTCTGTTGCACCAACACTAATTCCAGATGCTTTCACAGATAAAGGATAGGTTCCAAAGCTAAAGCTGGAAAGAGGCAGTAGTGGAAGGTAAGCCCCAGGAACATGATTTTTCTGTTCCCTATGGACACACAGGCTCCAGCAGGTAACCACACTGACAGTACGTGTATGAATCAGCAGCAGCTCTGTCGCTCTGTCATTCAATAAGTCACCCCTACTAAGAGCCTGACTGAATTCCAGGGGACGGTGGCAAAGGCTAAGCAAACACACAGTTCACATTGTTTTCCAAGCTGGAAGAAATCTGATTTCTTTAAGGCTCGGCTGTTAGGAATCTGGCCTCTCAACTTTTCTGCTCTTCAGTAAATGACCAAGAGCAACCAGGAGAGACTGGCAGCGACCCTCGGAAGCCAGGGTCCAAGAGTCTAAATTGGTGTCAATCACAGGCCAGGGGTCACAAGCTTGAGGTTAAGTAGAGGCACCAGGGGTTAAGTGGGAAATCCACCTTTCCAATGAGTCCAGCTAAAGCTGCTTCTGACTAACCAGTCTGAGGGCTGCCTGGAGGAAGTGGCCTCGGAGTCATTTCATTCAAGCATATAAGGACAATGCCCTACAGAACTGGGCCAAAGACACAAGATAAATATTACTTGCATGGGGCAGGGTCACTCATGATAAAGCCAATATCTCTCATTTGCTGCTCCCTCTGAAGGTCACTAGAAAATTTCCCCCGGGATGGCTGACCTGTAAACACGCCCTGGCCAAGAACACGGAGTTGATAACTGGGGAAGGGAAGTCATCTACTTTACACAGGGGGAACTGTGATTAAGCAAGAAGCCGACTCAGACAAAGTTCACACAAACTACTGCAGGCAACGGGACTCGAACCCCTATCAAACCAGATGCACGAGGCCTGCTGCTGGCTGGCGCCCTGGCACCGCCCACAGCCCTGGAAATAGCTCGCCAGCGGCGCAGGGCACTCCTCTTGCTTGCTCTCCACTAGCTCCCTGATTTTCTTTCCTGCGGCAGGATAAATAAAACCACTGAACGTGGGCCGAAGAACACTGCGACGTCGGCGCTCCGCCCGTCCGTGGATCCCTCCGCCACCCCGAGCCTGCGCGCGGCCACCCCACAGCACACCACGAGAGGTTTCCCGCGCCGCGCCGCGCCGCGCCCCACCCCCACCCCGTCGCGCCCCAACCCCCATCCCGGCTCACCTGCCGTCCGCGTCTCCATGGCAACGCCCCCACGGCGGAGGAAAAAAAAGCCTCGGGCTCGTCCTGACTCCCTCCCGTGCCGAGCGAGAAGGTCGGACACCCTGAGGAAACTTCGCTCTTTATTTTTATTTTTTTAGGGAAAGAGCCGGAGAGGTTATGGCGAATCTGCGGCATCCAACATGGCGGATGGAGTCTTCGCCCTCCTCCCCACGGGGATCGGACGCCTACGTAGCGACGTCCGCCGCGGGGAACCGCCCTCGGCACGCAAGGCACAGTGCGCATGCTCACGGCTACTATAGGTGCGGGCCTCTTGTCCCGGCGTTCTCCGCGCTGTTTTGCGCCACGCCCGGCCCGGGACGCTGAAATTCTGGGATGTGGGTGTCAAGATCAGGAGTGTCTGGAATCCTCTGCCGTGGGGGGCAGCTACAAGCGGGCAGGCTAGTGCAACCTTTTGCATACTAGCTTTTCCGGGGCTCAGTTTCCTAAGTTTCCCCTCGTGTTGGTTAGGTGTAGTTGGCACAGGTAGGCTCTCCCGATCTCTGGGAAGAGCGGGATTGGAGGTGAGAGTGACTCGCACATCGTTTCCTTGGAGTCTCAGTGACCACCTTTCTGTTTTTCATGTTAGGAGCTTAGAGCCCCTTCTGCACTCTGTAGGAAGTGTCTGCCCCAAGTAACTTTGATAGAATATATTTCTTGCGACGTCGAAGTCGCTTATCCTTCCTGTCTTGGTCAGCTTTTTAACATTCAGAACTGGAAATGAGCTTTTAAGTTGGCGAATAAATATGTATATAATAATAACAGTCGTACTTGTGCTGGTGAAGCTATCTTTTCCATAGATTTTTAAATTAGCCATTGGGGAGGAAAAAACTCCACACGTACAGAAACAAGACAAAAATACTTTTAAAAGAAGCAGAACGGAAATGACCAGCGTCTGGGGAGCACGCGCTTGTTTTTACAGTGCTGGTAAAATGCTGGGGTAATCCTTCTGTACTGTTTAACTTGAAATGCTCCTCAGACAGCCCTAGGTTCCTTCCTGTACCCCCACAGGTCAAGGTCTAGTGTTTAGTCCCTCTGCACATTCAGGTGCGCCTATTTGCAGAGCCCTCTCTGCCATGGACTAAGTTTGCTGACCAGAGTCCTGTAGCAAAGGCCCCTGGGTCTTTTAGTCTTTACCTGCCCACCACAAATTGAATTGCGTAGTAATGCTATTGAATGAGCTCATTCATCTTGTTCACTTAAAGATAAATAAATAGATAGATAGACAGACAGATAGATAGATAGATAAAACGTTGAAGTGACTTTGGGCAATGAGCCTTAAGATTACTGGACTAATTCTTCGTTCTTCTGTTAAGTACATATTTTTTAAAAATCTGCTTTATTTCATTGGGCAGGTGAGCAAAAGACAGGTGTTCAGGAGGGTTGTATAGCTCTTTTGAGCTCACACAGCCAGCCCATGAAGTGTGTGACCCCACCTTTCTGTGACCCACCAGATGGCCAGTTTGCCCAATAGATGCAATGTGAGGAGAACCATGAAGTTGTTGCTTCACCTCCACTAACATCTACCTCAGGGATAGCTGGGAGGTGGGGGAACACTAACATCTTTCATTTGAAAACGAACTGTCCAAAATGCTGCAGGGATGTGCTTTCCTTTTTAGAACTCCAAATATTTACAATAATTTCTGTCAGGAAATGACGGTTGTGCTTGTGGCTGACAATACTGGTTTTGTGCTGGGCTGCCTTTCTTAAAGCAGCATTGAAATGTTATTTATTGATTAGCAGATGGTTCGATTGCTCCTGAATGTTGTAGCCAAAATAAGTTTGGAAATGAAGCATTCTAAAATATATCTCAAAACTCAATTGCTTCTAAAGATTAAAGGTAAATTTTTAAAAAAAGAAAAGAAACTGACTGTAGATATGGTCTTGGGGGTTGAGGGGGTAGCTGTGATTTTCTCCACTATTTCTTTCTTAAATCTAATCAGTTTTCAAAAAAGACTTACTGGGTATCTTTTTCCCAGAACTGGGCTGACCCCAGGCAGGTAGAAATTAGTAAGAAATAAAGGGAACTCAGTTTTGTGAATGGAGTCCACCATTGGTTCCTTGCCTTCTTGGGTGGGTCACACTTTTTGATGGGGCATGAGTGTGCACGTTGAAGCCAGAGTCTGGCTTTAGGTCTTCTCTCTTGTTGTGTACCTCATGTTTTGAGATAGGGCCTCTTGCTGAATGTGAAGCTCATTGTTTGGCTAGCTTGGCTGGCCAGTGAAACACCAGAATCCTCCTGTATCTCTCAGCACTAAGATTACAAGCCTACCATACCTAGCCTGTTTAGAAGGTGCCTATGACCCAAACATAGGCCCTCATGTTTGGGCAGAAAGCACTTTCCCCACTGAGACATCTCCTCAGCCCTGACTGACATTTTTATCTTTACATTTCTAGATGCCCTTCCCTTAAGAGAGAAGAATTAGTGTAATGAAGTATAAATCACTGAGAATTTCATAGTGAATAGCCCCTTGCTTTAATGGTTCCTGAAGGAGATCAGTCCCAGCTTGCCCACTGGTGGCAATCCACCTTTCAGGAGAGCTCAGGAAGGAATCTGTCAAATCAATGGCCATGACATGGCATTTAGCTATGTAGTTGCCTTGCATAATTAAATATATGTGTGGCAATTTAAAATAATTATATCAATAGCTAGCAAATGCATTTACATGAAAACAGTGTTTATGTACATGATGTTATATAGTGCTGATTGAAAGCAGTCTTGGAAAAAGAACATAGAACCTTAACATGGATTTCGAGCCACATAACTATTAAAAGACAAGGAGAGAAAGAAGTGTTTTAGTCAATACGTTAGAAACCTAAATGGGGATGTTTCCAACAGAAGAGCAGAAGCTGTCAATGTCAACATGATGGTGACCTTAGGAAGGATGAAGAGCCACAGAGTCCTTTCCGCATAGGTCTCCGTGTTTTATTCACCTGTGTGTGCCCAGTATGTAGAAGTTAGTATGAGTTTTTTATTGGCTATAGCCAATGTCAAAGAAGCTGTTTCTTGCCTTAGCAATAAAGGAAACTCAGGGCGGCTGGAAGCTCTGTCATCTTCCAAAAACAGGATGCTGTAAAAACTTCTGACCTGCAGGAAAGACAAAGGTTTCTCTGTGTGTGCTGATTTGCATGCCAAAAGCATGACTGTAATTGGTAGCTGTTGATCTTTAAGTATAAGATGTCTGGAAAGCCATGAGTTCCTGGCAATTGTGCATCTGTAGGATCCTGTGCCCATGTCTGTACACTGCACGTGAAGGCTAGAGGTTAATATGGAGTGCCTTCCTCTGTCACTCTCTGTGGGACTGCAAAGCAGTGTGACGAGGGAGCCAGTCTGGAGCCAGGTTAAGGTGGAGACCTGTCCAAACTCCGAAAATCTCATCTTGAGACCACCAGGAGCAGGACTGTTTTCCTCCGTGCTCTGGCCCTTACTGAACAAGTCCCAGTGCATGTAAGCCTTGCAACCCCTACCGCTGCCACCCTTGACATAGTACATTGAACCTGATGACCAAATTACATGTTTAACTTCCTCTCTCCCTATAAGGCATGTCCAGCAAGCACCTGGAATTCCTCTTCATGCAAATAAAGCGTTCCTGGCACCTTGGTACCAGCCAATAATGTACACTCACCCTGAAAACCCCTACCCAATCTCCAAGGTTAATAAAGCTCTTGTTAACTCCCAATAAAAGAGAGCTGTTTTACTGAAAATCATCTCAAAGAAGGTTGTCTCCCTTCCCCATCCCCCCCCCTCACACACACACACACACACACACACACACACACACACACACACACACACACACACGCGCGCTCTGCACTTACCACTGACCAAGGTTTCATTTCTTTGAGTCTCATCCCAAGGGCAGAAGCAGGATCAGGCTGACATCTTGTGTATTGATTGTCTGGATGTATCACCTGTCAACTAAAAAGCCTATGGCTTAGACAGAAAATAGAAGATGGAACATGGGAGGAGAAAGAATTCTGGGAGAAAAGGAAGAGGGGAGATTTTGCCGGGGAGACATGACAAGGTGGTCACATGGTACCTGAGCACAGGTAATGAGCCATTTGGCAGAATGTAGACTAGAATAAATGGGTTATTTTATTTATGATCTAGTCAGGGTAGATCCTACCTATATGCCAAAGGTGTTTGTAAATGTATTTTGAGTCTGAGTCTTATTTCTGGGAGCATGGGGCTAGGAGGAAGAACCAGGGCATAACTACAACTGGTAGTGTAAGTGCCTGGGTAGATTACATGCTTAGCATGCATAATGCCTTGATTCCCAGTGTACATACACACACACACACAAACAGAGAGAGACAGACAGAGAGAGAGAGAGAGCGCGCCAGCCCTATGGACAAAACTGCATGTGCTACTTTAATTATAAGCTATTTCAAACTTAAAGATAGAAATTAGGTGTTTTAGCAAATAGGTAAATTTGGTATGTGTAGGATTTAGCTCTTGAAAGTTCTGTGTATCTCTCTACAAAAGGGTGTGTGTATATCCATCAAGGCCGGTAGCTAGATAGTTTCTGTTTTATTGAGGTGGTTATTGTTAAGGGGCTTCCAGAAAAACTGGGAACTGTGAAAACCAGGGATGCAGGTTGGGGCCATAAATAATCAAGAGTGAAGTTAGATTTGTGTTACAAGTCAATGGGTTGAAAGAATAGCTGAGAGATGAAATATGTGACACTACTAATTACACTGTAATGTTGCTGCTGAAGCCTGTCATCAACAAAAGCAGAGCATCAGAGACCCAAGACATATTGTGCATAAACGTGGGGGATGCAAGAAATTTAAGTGTTGCAGTCCCTCTCTCAGCCCTTCTTTGCATGTCCCAAGGGTCTAAGATCCTGGTCACTGATGGGTATCAAAGATTGACCCTGGACAGTGACTCCACAATAGTGGTCAAACATGAATGACAATGACTCTTGTAGAAGTGTGCAAAGAAAAATGAGCAGTTAAGAAAAGTGAGAGAAACCCTAAGCATAGGAAGGGTTTCCAAGACTGGGGAAAAGCTGTTGGGTTTACTGTGTCTGCAGTTAGTTACATTTTACATTTATTTCATCGGAGGAGGGCTGTACCAAGCCTGTCATGTGGAAATCAGTAGACCACTTGGAGAAGTTCTCTCCTTCTCCCATGTGGATTCTGAAACTCAAAACTCAGGCCATCAGGTTCAGCAGCAATTATCTTTACTGCTGAGATGCCCTGACAGTCTTGTCTAGGAATTTTATAGAATAGCAAAATCTGGACAGAGACTGAGGCAATCACTGAGTTGTTGATTCTCTTAAACTGTAATGGACTAAATCAATGGAGATCCCCTGTGCTCTTTATGTGTTCCCCTGGTTCAGCTAGGCAGTTGATCATACACACCAATTAGAAATGATTGGAGCCATTCTTAGTTCATCCCTGACTTCATCTTTGACCTTAACTGTCTGTTAGCTGTTAGTCACCAGCCAGCATTACTCTCTGCCAACTCTGCAGATGTCTCAAGTACTGTTAGTTATACTGAGCTCTCTTTTCTTCCATTTAAGTGGTCAGCTTGTAGCTTTTCTATGGGAGTTAACTCTATCCCAGTTATCAGATGCATGCACAGTCTTTCTGGGCTACTTTATATTTAGCTCCTCGAACATAGCATGGCCTGCAGTCTCTCCTGAAATGGCTACATGCTTGCTAGTAGCCATCCTTATAATTCAGTCTGATATAAGTAATTGTACCAGACACAGGAATATATGAAAAGACAATGGTACTTGTGGTGGTTTGAATATGCTTGGCCCATGGGAAGTGGCACTGTGAGGATGTGTGGCCTTGTGGGCAGAAGTGCTTCGCTGTGATTGGTGGGCTTTGAGGTCCTAAGCTTAAGCTCCTCTGAAGTGGAAACGTTAGGGTTCTTTGGTGAGTCAGTTGTGTTGGATGGTGTCTTGCTGTCGCAAGCACGTGAAGGAGTGTTTTCCTGAAGTGGACACAGGTAAAAGACTAAGGCAGACTCATGAAGGAATGTTTCAATGAAGCAGACACAGGAGAGAGGATGTTCAGCTAAAGCAAGCACATAAACAGACACGTGATAAAGGATTCTTTACCAACAACACACATGTATTGGTTGATCTCACATTGCATAGTTGAGCTGCATTTGTCCGGCCTCCATAAAGAGAAATGCACCAAAAAACTTCTGGTGGTGTGCCACACTGTCTTGCTACTTCCTCAGAATCAGGCTGATTGGATGTACATGCTGAGGCAAGACCCATACTGAGGCAAGGCATGTGAGAGACAGGTTTGGAGAGTATAAATAGGACTCCACGGAGTGGCAGAGAAAGAGCTTGGCTTTCCGATACAGCTAGCTGTGCAACAATTGTGGGTCTCCAGTCATTGCTGATCTTTGCTTATCTGAGAGAGGCAGAGCCGAGAATTTCTCCTGGTGTCTCTCTGGATCCTTCTGCTGACTCAAGCCCAAGGCTGAAGTCTGGCTGTCCCTGCTAGGTCATGTCACCTCTGTTGCTAACCCAACTCTTCCAAACTGGACTGCTGGTATATCTGTGAAGTGTTCATGAGTGGATTGAGCTGCTGCTGCCTACTAACCTGTGAACTAAACTGCCAATTTCCAGACAACACAGATGGGAGTTGCTCCAAAGAACCTTTCTAAACAGGTCCACTTTCCCCCATATCCTTTCTTTTCTACTACCTCTGGGTGGGGGGTGGGTGATGTGGGAGGTAAAGTGTTAAGAACTAGCATTTAAGAACCAGTGTTTAAGAACCATCATTAAAAATAGGATTGGAAAGAATTAAAAGTTACACTCCACCTAGTGTGAAAGAGAGCCTCCTCCTGGCTGTCTTCAGATCAAGATGTAGAACTCTTGTTCTTCTAGCACCATATCTACCTGGATGCTGCTACGCTTCTCACCCAATAATGGACAGAACCTCTAAAACTATAAGCCAGCCTCAAATAAAAGTTTACCTTGATATGAGTTGCCTTGGTCATGGTGTCTCTTCACAGCAATAAAACACTAAGATAGACCTTACATGTGTTTCCTAAGGGTTTGGGGTGTCCTATTGTCACTGCGCTGGAACCCTGTTCTTCCTCTTATTTAGCTTGGTTATCTCTTACCCAGCTACAATCCTTCTTCAGTGCTCTAAACTCATTTTAATCCTTAACCTTCCTTTCCCCTGTTCTCACTGCAACATGTGTGAGCAACTGGAGTTGTCACCATGGGTCCCTTTTCCTTACTACCTACAGAGAGCAACCTCTGTCTCAAGAGCCTTGGGAGAACTTGTACCCGAACCTTATTAACATAGTGATTGAACTTGGTCAGAAGTAGAACCGACTGCAAACACCAGCTTCCATTTAAGTCATGTTGGAGCTGAGGGGCTGTATCAAAAGTTTACAGATATCCTGGCAAGTTTAGCAAAAGAGCTGTCTTCAAAGGAAAAAGAGAATGGGAAGGTAACTGGGACTATAGTTCAGTACTAGAACAAGGTCCTAGATTCAATCCACAATTCAGATAAAGAGTCACCTTGAGGACTGTGTTTTAGGAATCTATCAGCCAGAGGCTGTGAATTTAATCTACCTGGGAAGAAGGTAATCCTCTTTGGGGTCTAATAAGTACACTTCTGGAAAAGGACAAAAATAAGGTTTTTCGGAGATTAAAAAAAAAAAATGGACCTATCAATGGCAGTGCTTCTCATAGACTTAGATATGCACACAGGAAAGACTTGTGTTCTTAGTGTACCCAAAGCATGTGGGAGTAGTTACAGTAGACTGGATTAAAATAGGATCTTCTAACTGTATATGTTTAAGACTTGATTTATAAGGTTTTAAGTTTGGTCTCATCAGTTCGGTTTTAATTAGGGGAATATAACAACACTTAAGATTGTTAAATTTTTTTAGGAGTAAGTGGACCATGGAAAGAAAAGTGGGGCAGGATGGTCCTGGATCCCAGCAACAAGGAAGAAAACAGGAGACCTCCCAGAGCCTGGAGGGATGCCAGGCCTTTAACAAGGCCCCAGTAAACACTTGCTGAAAAGGGGATGGATACGATTTATTTCAAGAGAGAAACCTGAAGATAAGGAAAGGGGAGAAAGCAACACTATAAGGCATTTATTTTGTAGTGTGTAATCAGCACTGTTTTAGGTGTCTCAATAGAGAACAGATGTGGGGGGCAATTATTGTGTGGAATCTAAGCAAGTTGAATGAAACACTTCAGCCCCACATGGAAATAAACATGCAGCTACTGGAAAGATTTCAATGACCCACTTGGAGACAGGTCACCCATCCACCTCTCTAGGGCACAGGCGGGGTTAAGGATTGTTAAAAATCCCTGTCAGGGTGAATGGTAGGCTCTTCCAATTCCTATTCTAAGCCCTGCTCATGTTCACTCATCTTTATGTAAATAAGCAAAAGTGACAAGAGACGGAACAATCTGACCCCCTGACTGGCACTTGTTTGCCTTCCCTTTGCTGCTCTAGCTGTCTTAAACAAAAGGACTGTCAGTCATATGGCCTGCCAAGTCTACCCATAGGCCCACACTGGCTACTTTGAATCTCCAGAAATCTCTTGAGGAAGCTACGGGAAGATTGGTCTTCCTCCTGAGAACATGGGCTCAGCCAGAGCTGTTGAAGTAGTATGTAGTGCAGCTTTTACCTGTCTGAGACTTTCGTCAACTCCAATTATCCTGCAGCCATTTCTACCTGGCCAGAGCCAGAGCACTTACTCAAAGGCCACTGAGTCTGGTGCTAGAGGCAAGGACTGTGACAAGCAAGGTGTCCAAGCTCATTTGAGCAGTCCACTGCTCCCAGTCCTGCCTTCCCTGGTGTTGTAATAAAAGCCATCATCTCACAAGAGGTCATTTTCACACCAGTTTTCAGTAGTACAGACATCCTGGTAACAATAAAGGCAACAGAGTGATAATAAGAACAACAGCCGAGCAGTAGACAGGCCAAGCTGAGGACACTGCAAGCCAGGCATGGCAAGCCATCTGATACATTGGCAGCCAAAGAAGCAGCTGAACAGGCCAAGTGACCAAGGCAGAGAGAAGTGCAGTTATGGTAAAGAACTGAGACCAAAGCAGGACAAGAAATTGTAATAAGCCAGAGGACAGAAATGCGGGGATAGTCACCAAAGGAGTAACAGAGAGCTGTCCAGTCTTCAGAACCAATGGTCTCCTCAGTCCTGTGCAAGGAACTATAAACCTAGCCAGTGGTGAGGGCTGAGGAGTCCTGGCTTCTTGGGCCTACACAAGAGCTCTTGTACAACAAATTATCCTGATGCCAGAGGTCTGTGGCATGCGAGAGTACCTTTTAGAGCTGCTTGCACCTGCCTACTGCTGCAAAAGATAGAAGGAAATTCTACACATGAGCGTCTTACCTACCCTCCATTTCTATTTCAGCAAAGAGTGGCCACCAGCAAGTTGTTAACAGATGAGGGTATGTTCCAGGCTCCATGAGTGAATAGAAAACCAGGGTGCAAGTAACTCTTTAAAACTCTCGGTACTTAACTGTGTTTAGAGGAGGCCCACGCATGTAGGTTCTAGGTGGACAAGGGATCTTTGGACATTCTAGCTGCAGCACCTGTCCTCTAGAAGACTGAGAATCAAACACTCTGTTCCACTTAATTCATTTGTGCAACGTTCAGACCACATAGAGTATTTGGAGCACTGGGGATTGCTGCTGTATGAGGGGACCACTGCCAAAGTGGAAAGAAATGACATATGATAAAATAATCAATCATGGTCATGTAGGCCAAGTTCCTAGGGTTTTCTGTACTGTTTACCTCTGACAGCCTGCATACTACTGTTGGGTACTGACACACAGACCAAAGAGTTGACATGGTGGTCACAGGTGACAGTAAATTCATCTCTATCAGAAGGCAAGGCTCAGGACAATAATCTCCAGGCATACTCTCATCCCCCTGCATCACCTAACTATCTGGAGAATGACCTCAAAGAAAGCTTGGTGGAGAGTGGGCAGTCTCCGCTGATATGACAAGTGACCATATTGTTCAGCCTCCACGGATGCAAGGGACGAGAGAGAAAGATGGTCGATCATAAGAGTCCTCACACATTCCTGTCTAGCCAAGAAGCTCACAGGGTAGTAGAAGAGGGAGACAGAGGGTAGAGGAAATGAATGTTCCATTCCATTCAGTTGTTTATAGGAAACAGGTTTCATCTCAATTCAGACAAGCTATATTCATCTGACACTTCTCAGAGATGCCAGACCCTGACGCTTTCCTCACTGCCTTTCTGTTCAGTGGACTCTTGTACCATCCTTTAAAACTCCAGAGCAAGTGTCTCCTACTCTATGACTTCCAAGCAGTTCAGTGAGTCTCATGGCCCTTTTCATGACTTTTTACATCCGTACCTGTTCACATACCTGTCTTCCTGATTAACAAGAGTCTTCTGTGGGCCAGCAAAAGAACCAGCTCATTCGCTATGACCTCTTCCCAGATGATCTGAATCTGCACCATTCAAGAGGATTCAAGAAGTTGATAGTCAACTGCTACCTTAGTGTAAGAAAGAAAGACATCCATTGTCCTGAAAACTGAGTAACTTTGGTGAGCAGTTCATTATGAAAAAGGAGCTAGCTTGTTCATATATTCCTTCAGCATCTGTGGAAGGCCTACCATGTGTCAAAACCATTCAAAGAATACAGGTCACAGGATCTTGTTTTGTTTTGTTTTGTTTTGTTTTGTTTTGTTTTGTTTTGTTTTGTTTT
>NW_021604669.1:6265857-6291629 GCF_004785775.1 Grammomys surdaster | reverse complement strand
TTGTTTTGTTTTGTTTTGTTTTGTTTTGTTTTGTTTTGTTTTGTTTTTCACAAACCTGTGAGCTCAAAAGAGAATGGAGCCTTGTCTTGGGGGTTCTATTGCTGTGATGAAACACTACAACCCACGAACAAGTTGAAGAGAAAAGCCTTATTACACCTATACTTTCAGATCTTAGTCTGTCATCCAAGGAAGTCAGGACAGGAACTCAAGCAAGGCTGGAACCTGGAGGCAGTAGTTGATGCAGAGACCGTGAAGTGATGCTGCCTACTGGCTTGAATTCTCAGGGCTTGTTTAGCCTACTTTCTTAGAGAACTCATGACTACCAGCCCAGGGATGGCACCAGCCACAATGGGCTGTGCCTTCTCTCATTAATCACTAATTGCGAAAATTCCTTACAACTGGATCTCATGGAGGTATTTCCTTAACTGAGGCTCCTTTCTCTTTTATGACTCTAGCTTGTGTCGAGTTACACACAAAAGCCGCTCACCCTTTGTCCACTTGATACACAAACACTGAACCACTATTAAGCCCCTACCCTTCCTTCTTATTCATCCTCAAGATCTCACATTAATTTCATAAATAACTTTAAAACTCCCACAGTCTTTACAAATTCAAACACATTAAAATTTCAGTCTCAGTTTTGACACACAAAAATAGCCAGTACAAGACTAAAAATGATGAGTGTGGGCCAGTGCACTATGCATAAGCAAGAAAATCAAGAAAGACACAGATGTCTTAAAGAGTCAGGATGACAGCTGGAGGCTAACTCAAGGGACTCAGTGGTGCTACGTTGATAGAACACCCTGACCCAAGATCCAGAAGCAGAATAAAGAAAACTAGGCTCAGGTTTATTCAGTCTTCAAGAGAGGCAAAAACTTAAGGAACACCCAATTGCATTCAAAGGCTACTTGTGGCCAATACCATTTAACTGGCTCTTTAACCCCAGAATCCATACCCACAACAAATGAAGCTTAATTCAAAATGACTTGTCTTTATGGAAAGGAGTGTAGGGCACAGACATGATAAAAAGCCATGGAAGGACACAAAAAAAGAGGTGGCCAGCTACTATTTAAAATGAGGCCTTGGAGTAAAACCCAATCGCACAGACTCCCTGGTGTGTTTGACTTCTAGGCTAGGACTTCCTCACAAAATGTGGAGTAATGGAGGCTTGATTGTTAGGGCAGCCATTCTGATATTTACTATGTTTCCACTAGCCATCTGATTAGATAAGCTCTGAAAGACAAACATGAATGTTACTTGTTAGAATGTAGAATAATGTGGACTCTGATTAGCTAACTGGTCAGCCTTCCATCGTTCAACATTTCAACTCAATTCCCCACAAAGAGCACCATGAATATATCCTGTACCATGTTGCTAATTGACACAGTTACTTGGCTGTTCAACCTCCAGGAGGCAACAGGTAGCACCTCAAATTAAGCAAATTAGGCAGGCAGAAGTTAATACATGATACAGGGACTGGGCAAAGATGTATTGGGCATTTAATGAAGCAGAAGGGAGCTAGTACAGTACTTCCCTGTTCCCCTCCACCCAGGTCTGTAGGAAAGAAAATACCTCCTGAGGCACAGAGCCTGGAAAGCAACATGCCAGCAGCCCTTGCACTTAGCTAAGGAGACTAAGGAACAAACGCTCAGATATCGAATCTTCCCAGATCCCTGACCTCTTTCAAAAGCCTTCCTTTGAGTTGAGGCCCATCTATATACAAGTCTTGGCTGTCCAAAATTGCACAGGGTGGACCATGAGCCATGAGGCCTATGCTTCACACATAAAGGACAGTTGCAACAAAAGCATATTTGAACCTGGGACAAAAGTAGACAGTCAAAGCCTCTTATTAAAAGTGCCTATGCATTCAGGTCCTACTGGATCCAGCTCAGAGGTAAATGCTGTAACAGCTGAAAAACTGTATGTGAGGAACCTTGAGAGAGAAGTGTCCATGGAAATCTCATTCACCACCAACTGTTTAGAAATAACTTGACATAAAAGAAGTAACTGTTTGTCTTTTCACCATACCATCCAGATGTCCAAATTGACTTAAGGCCTTCGGTCATTTGTTACTTGGCTTTCTTCCCTTCCCTTCCTGGAAGTCATGGAATTGCTTCTGGTGTATCTCGATTGGTACAGAGTCTTCTGCAAGTTGGCATACATTAATCTCATGCCACCACCTACAATACACAAACTTAGGAAAGTGAATGAGATAACGTTAGTATGTTTACTGGCTCCAGCTGCCAACCTTCCCCTAGAAAGTGATGGCAGCCACCTTGCTAACGACTTGAGAGGCAGGGAGACAGAGAGAGCTCTAAACCAAGTGTGTTAGTCACTTTCCTCAGTCCTGCTCCAGAACACATAGCAAAAGCAACTTAGGAAGGATTTACTTTGGCTCACAGGGTGAGCACATATAGTCAATCACGGTAGAGCAGGCATGGCACCAGGTGGCTGTAGTAGTGTGCTGCTAGGTGCTCACCACGTATCTCAGAAGGCAGGAAGCAGAGACAGAAGTGTCAGCATAGCTTTCCTCTGTTTTGCATCTATTCAGGCTGTATCTTCAGCTCATAGAATGCTGCCATTCATATTCGTAATTGTGGATCTTTCCAAAATTGCCCTCACAGGCAGACCCAGATTATATCTCCTGGTGATTCTAAATTCAGTAAAGTTGATAAGATTATCAGATCCAATCAAGACACCCAAAAAAGGACACTGAGAGGCTGGTAACACAAGGTGCCACTTGTTACTAGGCACAGCACAGATGCTGACTAATGAGAAGGATACACTCTTGGTCCAAAATTCACCCCTCTAATTTTAGCATCCTGCAGACCCTCTGCCAGTGGCTGGGCTATCAAGGAGCTGTCAGTGTTCCTGGGGCCTCATTTTGACTCTCTGGTATTTGTCATCTCCATGGAAAGAATTAAGACACAGAGAGCATAGTGGAAAGAATATATTACGAAGCAAAATGTGACAACCTCAAGAAATAAGGGTAGAGAATGACAAGAGAGAACACTAAGCAGGGCACACACTAAAGTGAGAACAGACAATGGCCAAATGGGCCTTGTGCTAAGTTATATTTTTAACCTATGTATTACTTCTTGATTTTTTTTTTAAAAAAATAGACTATTTCCTGGGGAGTGTTTTTCTGCACAGAAGATTGACAGGCCCATTTGTATTGAGTCTAAGAGAGAGGAAAATGTGTCTTTGTTTTGTTTTCCAGAAAGCCTCTGGCTAGATAGTGATTGTGAAATCTTTGGGGTTGTTTAGAAAGTCATTTCTCTACCCAGGACCAAAGTAGGACCCAGAGCCCACTCTTCTGACTACTCATCAAAGTCCTGTAGATTCAGTGCCTGGGGTCACAAGCTGCCCATTGTGATGAAGGGGTTTATTACGGTTTGTATATGCTTGGCCTAGAGAGCAGCACTATTAGGAGGTGTAGCCTTGTTGTAGTAGGTCACTATGGGTGTGGGCTTTAAGACCTAGCTGCCTAGAAGCCAGTCTTCTACTGTTTGCCTTTGGAACAAGATGTAGAACTCTCAGCTCCTCCTGCACCATGCCTGCCTGGACACTGCCATGATCCTGCTTTGATGATACTGGACTGGACCTCTGAACCTGTCAGCCAGCCGCATTTAAGTGTTGTCCTTATAAGAGTTGCCTTGGTCATGGCATCTGTTTACAGAAATAAAATCCTAACTAAGACACGGTTCATCTTCACTGACCCTCCTGCTAATATCCAATCAGCTACCTAATGCCAGAACACAAGGAAGGGGCTGGGGCAGGCAGTTATTAAAGCAGCAAATATATAACTATCTTGTTGTAATACCCACTGTGACCATACCAGTATGTATAGATTGACTGCAAGCCCTCTTGCCATGGTAACTACTTTGGTCCCAGATAGTTTGGGACTTTGTTTTAGATCTAGGTTTTAGTGCTATATATCCCAAGATCCTTATTAGAATATTATTGCACTAGCTGTGATATCTACAAGTCATTCAACAAGCAGGACTGGAGGCCTTCACAGGCACTGTCTGAAGAACAGAGACACTCACTAAACTCTTCAGTTAAACTTCTGCTCTCTGGGGAACTCAACCCAACAGCTTTTCAGTATCCTGGTTTATCCTCCGCACAGCACTCTCCTACCCAGCTCTAATCAGATCTGTGCATGTTCATTGAAAATATAACATGCTCTGTACTGGAAAGAAGTGTCCTCTTTGTTACATCATTCTCTCCTTTGTCTGGCTCCTATGTCATGGCTCATCCTCCATGCCTCTATATGGTATTCTACTCAGAGATTCTCTGACCTAATCAGGTGGATGACGGCTAATGTCTTTCCTGGGCATGCACTGCTGAATATCCTAAATATTGTTGTCACCTGCATAGTGATTTTTCTCCCTAGAATTGTGAACTTCCTCAGGGTACAAGTTCCAGTGGCTGACAAAGAATGGACATTCTACTGATTTTTTTTCAAGTCGAACTGTAACCAGCTTTATTAAAGATACTTTTCATAAACAATCATGGTATTTCAGGCAGGACATGGGCAGACAATCAACGATATATGAGAACTTCAAAATTCCCTTCTTGTATAGACTACCAAAATCAGAAAGCCACTATGAAACCCAATGAAACCTTCATTCAATGCTTTGAAAAGGGAGGAGTAGCTTAGAGTGAGGGTTGACAGTTCACATTAAGGATGTTGCTTAACAACTTTTCACCAGCCGATCCTGACTTTGAGGAAATGAACATGGCAGAATTATCAATCTGAAGGTCCACAATCTTTTATAAAAGGAACCAGTGCTTTTCTGAGAACAGTCAGTGAAGTCACTGAAAAGTCGACATCACCCAATAGACTGGAAAACCAACTCTGGTGGCCAGGTTCCAACAGGTCTCTGGTTTTAAGGGAATAAGTCTATGTTGATGGTACAGGATGAAAAGGATATAAAAATAGATTAGAGTTTTCCAGACCGCAAGGCATTTTGTGCCTCGGTGACCACCTATGTCAAGACCAGGACTCTCTCCTGGAAGTCAACAGGAGCCTTTCTAAATTATCAAGGAGAGGTTTTCTGTCCTCAACCCAGCTTGGGAGATATTTTGCTGGTGACACATGATCTCCCCCCCCCAATGAAGTGTTCTGTGTAATAACAATATAGCTTAAAAAAAATAAAGTAAAACAAAATTCTGCATTTTTATAAAACTTGATAAAAAATAATATTTCAAACTGTACAGAAGGACACAGTTATCAAAAAAGCACACATGTCACTTGGTGTCTCCGGCACCTTCAGCTTTCTGTGCCTGGTCTGTTTGGCATCTCCATTTTCTGCAGGATTTTTTACATCCTTGCCAGCATCGGTTTTCCCCTTCTTCCCCTTGGGTACCTCCTCTCCCTTCTTTGCAGGGGCCATTTTAGGCTCAGGCTCTAAGCTTTGGAGGAGCAGGTTTAGCAGACAACCTTGCAGATCTTCTCTGTGGCTCGTCCTTCACCTTGGCTTTGTCTCCTTTAGCATCCCCTTCAGCCTTTCTTTGGGCCATATCAATGGCAGGGGATGTCGGCACTGAACACGGATATACAGTCGCACGTGGGTTTGATCCCTCTACTGATTTTCAAATTAATCAAATAGACAGAAGCTAAAGGTAAGCTTGGCCCTTCTGATATGCTAAGAAAACTATGTGTGGCTGCCTGTTTGATATTTGTTCCTACATCCTGTGTGAACAGGAAAGCCCTACTTTTAGCTTTCCACTGTGAGGCAGGCCCTAGTGCTGAGAGACTCGAAGCTTAAAACTCGATAATATGTGGCTGTTAATCATCCAATTATTCATTCCTTTACTTAATTAATGGAATTATCGAATTCATTAATTTCATTGATTCCTTGGCCAATTCATTCCATTAATACCGTCTTTTCCTTTGAGACTGCCGGTGCATCTGGACCAGTCTAGGCACTGACCATGAACAATAAGATGAACAAGAGTCCTTCTCTCATGGTGTCTGGGATGACACTCACTAAGCAGGCACAGAGAATTCCATCTAAAGAGCAGCATCCTGACAGAGAAAGGGTAGGATTGCTAGTGTACGCGTGGAGGATAAAAGGAAGTGACTCTTTGGGATGAGTAGTTTGGAAAAAATCTCTCCAAGGAGGTGACATTCAAGCTGAAGCTAGAGTGATGGAAAAGAAACAGCTGGGTGGAAATTAGCCTGGACAGAGGAAATGGCTGGCAAGAGAGCTCTGAGGCCAGAAGAAAGCTTCTGTGCCTGAGATTAGAAGAACGCAGAGGAACTCTGCATGAGGCAGGGTTAAGGGCCCTGCTGCCTTTTTCTCCTCTCCTCTGTGTCAGAAGACCTTTGCTCCTCTCCTGTTATGAAAATATCCTGTTTCGGACTTCATATACCTTGCAATATAAACCTCAAATGTCCAAAAACTAAAAACAAAACACCCAACAAACAAACCCCCAAAATAACAACAAAAAACACCTTTAAAAAAGTACTCCTTGGGGGCTGGAGAGATGCCTCAGTGGTTAAGGGCACTGACTGCTCTTGCAAAGGTCCTGAGTTCAATTCCCAGCAACCACATGGTGGCTCCCATCCATCTATAATTGGATCCGATGCCCTCTTCTGGTGTGTCTGAAGACAGCTACAATGTACTCATATAAATAAAATAAATAAATTTTTTAAAAAACATGAAATTTGAAGCTATAATATATGCACAAAGGACACAAAGGGGTTAAAACCAAAAAAACTATAAATAAAATAAAAATTAGAATACAAAATTTTAAAAAAAGGTACTCCTTGTTGTTGTTAAAACCATGAGCTAACTTTATAGCTACAAACTAAACCCATCTCATGTTCTCAAAGTTCAGCCATCTCCTTTTCTGTGAAAAGGCAGATAGTACAAATATTTTCCATTTTGCAGGCTATAGGGTACCCGCTGAAAGTCCTCCAGCCTTCCATGTAGAAGCAACCAAAGGTGACTTGTGAATGACTGTGTCCAATAAAACTGTATATCCATAGCCTTTCCTGAAAGTCTGCAAAATCTTCCTTTTAACTCCTGTGATGGTCAAACTTGAATATCAGTTGATTGGACCAGTAAGCACCTAGGCATCTGCTGGAAAGGTGGTTCAGCAGTTAAAAGCACTGGCTGTTCTGCAGAGGATCCAGCTCTATTTGGAAAACTTGGTAGCTCACACATAACTGTAACTCCAGGTCCAAGGGATCTGGTACCCTCTTCTGGCCTCCATGATCACTGCACACACACATGCACAAAGATTGTGTGCATTCACTGCACACACACATTTCAAAATATTCATACATATTTACCTATGAAGCATGTTCAAACTAGAGGGGTACTACCTTCCCTGAAGGTGACTGGTACCATCCCATAGGTTGAAAGCCTGGAATCAAAGGAGGAGGAATCCAGCTAGCATGGGCATCTTGTGTACATTTCCTGGCCACCAAATGGTGATTGCTCAGCTTTACAATGTCTCATACCATAAGAGGCTGAGACCATGACTCTAAATAAATGCTTTCCTAAGTTGTTCATTTAAATGTTTTCCACAAGTTGATGTCTAAGCCACTTAGACTACACAGCGGCTCATGGAAGGTCTTATAAAGCAGATGCCCCAGTGATCCCACAGTAGATTTAGCTCTTGGGGTGGGACTAGCAGCCAAGTCTTTCGTTAAGCTCAGGGTGCCATGCTGAATGGGCAAGGATTCATGCTCACTGACTTCCTGCCTCCACCACAAATGGCAAGTAAGTACGCATGAAGTGCACTCCCATGCAGAGATTCTCGGATGCTTTCTACTAGTGAAAAAAAATGGCTTAATAGAATGTTTCATAGCTTATAGCAACATTTTTGAAGTTTGCATTCCTGAACAGAGCTTTAACATGTTGCCCTTTTAATGTTCTGAGAAAAAGCATCTATCTCTGTGTGTGTGTGTGTGTGTGTGTGTGTGTGTGTGTGTGTGTGTGTGTGATAGCAGAGTGTGTATAGGGAGATATTTTAAATTATACAAAGTACAGTGGTGCACTTCCGGTCTTTTATAATTGATCTCCCACTTTTTTTTTCCAGATACTTGTTCTGGATTTCTTAAGTTGAAGAAGTAAAAGTTGTGACTGTATTTTTATATGGAAATGTTGTCAATGTATGAAAAAGGAATTATTGTATGCCAAAGTCTAAGACAATCCTTAACTGTTCTTAGAATTTTACTGGAAGGAAAGCAAATACTACTGTCCCACTAAGTAGTTCCGTCAAACTAATCCTGTGTGAAGGGTGCTGGTCTGTAACACAGACATGCCCAAACCAAACACAGGAGATGCACTGACCTCATAAAAGCTTTCAAGCATGAAAGATTTGGCTCTCCTCCAAATGTAGGGCATGGGGAAAATTAAAAATAAAAACTCCTTGTTTCAAAACTTGGTTATGAACCAGCAAGAAGGTTCAGCAGGTGAAGGTGCTTACTGTCAAGACTGATGATCTGAGTTCGATCCCTGGGGCCCTGGTTAAAAGAGAGAGCTGATCCTTGTAAGTTGCTCTCTGCCCTCCACACAAGAGTGCACATGTACCACCCCCACACACAAAATATCAATATGTAATGAAAAATTTAAATGCTAATTTAGAAGGCCATGCAATGTACACCTTAGCAGTTTTAGTGAAGGAGTTGTGTTGGTCAGTTAACTTAGAAATAGCCAAGATAGGAATGTTAATTTATTTAACAGGACATGTTCTAGAAGTTCTCAGCACAAAAGATAGAGAATTAGCTTTGCTGTGTAGAAACTGCCAACACTTGTCTTTCAACAACTCTCTGATTATCATAGCTGTGCCCTGTTGGCTGTGAGTCAGCTGATCTGTGTTGGGTTCAGCCAAGCTTGCTCTCTAGTGCAGGTTGAATGGGGACTCTGTTATAGGCTGTGCTCTGTTGGGACTTTTAGCTGTGACAACTCTGCTCCCTCTGGCTTCCACCTTCCTGCTTATGAGAAGGGTGAATTAGACTTGGTTTGTCCTTCTTTGATGGTAGGCAGAAAAAAAAGGAAGCAAATGGAAATCCCCAGGATACTCCTCTCCTAATACACTGGCCAAAACATACTAATTTGCTACCCTCAGAATCGAGGGCCTGGGAAATGTGTGTGTTCTACTTTTGGCAAGAAGATAGAGAGTGTAGTAGTATGGACATCCCTATTGGGTAGGAGAAATGTGGGGTCATCAGTGCTTTTACCATTGTCTTTACCATTGATTGTCTTCTACTCAGCAGATTGGATTGTATGTGCCTAGGAAAACAAGAAAGAACCTTCTTGCATAAAGTTTAGCAGAAAGAAGAGAGTCCAGTGAATCATGTGTTCTGTGGTAAGACAGACTTGAGTCTACATCTGACTCCACCGCCCTATTTTGGCAGTGTGACCTTGGGAGACTTAGACTTGCTCCAGAGTGAACGTCCATACTTCCAGCCTGCCTAGCATTCCTTGCTCCTCCTGATGACATCAAAGCGCTTTAAAGGAACCTCCCTTTCCTCCTGGAATGATTCTTTGTATCTCTGTTAGTGGCACTGCCAGTAAGTCCCAAGGCCATGGGACCCCCCCCCCTAGTTTCTAAAATCAGGCTAAGGGTAGATTTGTTCCCACTGGATTTCACACAGTTCATTGTTCTAACACAGAGATAGACAACTGGCCACTGCCTGATTCTGACCTGCAGGTGATGGTCTCCTTGAAACACGAAGCTTTCTGGTATCACACCTACAGTGGCATCAAGTTTCTGGGCAAGGACTCTGGAGTTTTGATGCCTGAGCATGAACACTGGCCTCATTCTTTCATGGGTTCCCTGGGGGAAGTCTTGCACTTCTTAGCAGGAGAATAGGATGATAGTGTCCACTGCGTGGAGCAATTGTAAGGCTTACATTAATCAACACTTGGGAGCTGGATTTTCTTTGGAGATTTCCATTTTTTCCCTCTGTGATATTTAATAGCTTAAAGGCCAAATCATTACTTTTTCTTTATCCACTTTACTTTTGCATTTTGGCACAGTGTGCATCAGTTAAATAAAACCTGCTCTTGCCCAATTCACATACCAGAGGACCATCTGTCACCTGGACTCAGGGACTGTGTCCTGGTCTTTACATGCTGCTCACACTTGTGCCAGGGGAAAGCACATCCTGAGAATTATATTATACAAATGCAGTGTGTTCTGAAAATGTTCGAGGTGATGCCGGCACTATCTTATCACCAAAGGGAGCAATGTACCAGGCCAAAGCCAGAACAAAAGCTAAGTCCCATCCTCTCTTCCCAGAGTTGGCCACTTAGCCTTCGGCCTCCTGTGATGTTCATTGACCTCGACATTTCCCATGACTCTTGCCTTTTTAAGATGCATTTGGCACAGTTACAGACTCCCATGATGCCACAGCATCCCCCAGGCACACAATCCATTTCCCCTCCCACTTCCTGCCAGAACAGTGCTCCTCACAAGAGAGACCTGTATCAGACTGATAATCTCGAGCTAAAGGATGCTACAGAAATATCCTTGTCACTCAGGAACTATAAATGAAGGAGTGTGCCCATTCTCCATTGTCAGTGGACAGCAAAGAAAGCTGCCAGGAAGGCTTCAGAGATGCAGTGTTCTCCTGTTTAGTGACATAAGAGGCATATCTGCAAGACTCCCCAATGCTAACATTTACACAGAATGATGGAATTTAAACAACCCTAATATTCTTTGCCCTGAATCCTTCACTTCGTAGAGAGGGACCTGAAGCCCAGAAACACTACATCCATTCAGCTTCCAGGATGACAAAGAAGTGTGAATCCATGTAACTGAGCAATATTGAAGAAGCTGGAAATACTTGGGGTTCTTTTCCTAGAGCTTGAGGTATTCAGTGTGAAAACAAGCACTGCGTTTTAGATATCTGAAAGGTTACTGTATGAAAAAAAGAGATGTCTAAGAGATTAGATGTGTCTAGGAAGAAATGGTTGCCCCTAGAAGCTCGAATGCTGTCTCTGGAGGTATCTAATCACAGTCAGATTCCAAGTGGCGAGAAAGGAAGCCTAAACATGAAGGCAGAGGAAATGACTAAAATAATAGACTGAAAATGGCAAGGACTGAAAGGACAGGAGCAACAGGAAGTGTCCCTGATCCCTGCCAGGAGGGACAGCACTACCAGCAAGAAGATGGGAAGTGAGGTAGCTTTCGTCTTCTCTGGGCTCTACCCATTCCATCCCTAGGAACAGACAGAGAATTGCATATGCATGCTTCACCAAGAACATACATGAGTTGTCCCTGCTGACTATTCCTAGCATCCCAAAAGGAGAGACAGACTGCCCAAGAGTAGAATGGATAAACAAAACCAAGTATAGCCACACAAATGGAATACTGCTCAGGACTTGAGGTTTTCTATGTGAGGACCACGTAGCATTCTGAGCCTCACACCATATGTCTCCATTTCAGCTGCTCATTTCTGTCAGTGGAGGGCAAGAGCAGATGCAGACAGACATATACAGAAATACATGAGCTGAGCTACTGCAGAAAAACTTTACAAAGCAGACGGCATATATAGTGTGTTCCTTTTTGTAAATATTCATTAAGGTACACGGTTACAAGGCATGTGTATAGGAAAAGACTTGCAGTTCTTTAAGACAGATCTTTAAAGCAGAGCACAATGAGGTACACTTGCAGACCCAGCCCGTAGGACGCTTAGGTAGGAAGATCATGAGTTCGAGGCCAGCCTAGGCTACATACTGAGTTCCAAGCTGGTCTAGTCTATAGCAGGTCTAGGCTGTAGGGCAAGCTAAGCTTCAAGAAAATAAAACAAGCCAAAAATAATTAATAACAAGCTTTTAGATATATGAGGACAGAGAATTGGCCTGTGAATTTATAATGGCTTGCTGACTAGTCTCAAATCAAAGCCAACACCCAAGTGCAACTGACCCTCTATCTTCTAGTAATAAAACCCATAACTAATAAGCAGTTTCTGGGTCCAAGGCACCTGCAACACCCACTCCTCGTGAAAACTAAGAGAAGGAATTTACACACCATTCTTTTAGATGAGAAGTGGAGGTCAGGAAGTTGTGAACTGAACTTAGCCAGGATCACTAGTCAGCAGAAACAGTGCTATCATGTAAGCCCAGGTCCATCTGATTTGACCCAGTTCCTAAACTGCTTCCGCCGGCTTTAAATGCAAACATGGAGTCTTATATCAACAATATAAAAATAAACCATAAGCCCCATCCCCACGAAATACTATCCGTCTCTCACTGGATTCTCCTGCCAGCATCCAGCGCTGCTATTTCTTATTGGGATGTGCCTGCTGCCCTTGGCAAACACTGGCACTGCTAGGACTCTGGGTATTCACTGACTTTTCTCCTTGAAGCAAGCATTGGAAGGAGCTGGAGAGAGAAGAACCCAGCAAGATCCTGAGGTATGTTATTTCCACAGCTGGTGAAAGCAGAAAGGTAAGTAGGCTGAGGTGGAGGAGCTTGTCAAAAGGGGGCACAAAACACATCCCTTTGGTGGTGACCTGACGCTCAATTGTATCCCTACCTTAGCCTCACTATATCACTTCCCTTCTTGCCCTCAACACCCATTTTCTTATAAGATAAAGGTGCATGCTCATGCAATTCAGAGAACTGCGTAGGTTAAAGGTCTGTCTTGTTGGGTTTGGGGACTGCTGTGTGACAAAACTTTTCCTGAGGAGACACCACACACATATTTACTCACCCCACATAGGGAAAACATGACAGACAAAGGTATGGATAACAACAAAGTCTAATTTGATGACTAATGAGTCTTGTTGGGGGTTTCTTATGGGGGTCTGAATGAGAGGTTACTTATAGAACCAGAACCCACTACAGCATGTTGAGACAGCTCATAAAAGCTGGAAACCTAGAGCACACTGCACAGTCTACAAACAACTCAGAAGGCTGGAGAATGACATTTTCAGCCTCTTCGAGGCAACTTAGCTGATCCCTGCTTATTCCTGCCAGCTGTTCTGGTTTTGAGTTCTTTTCTGCTGCTTAGTTTGTCTGTGAGTGACTTTCAGCAGCTTGGCCTATTCACTTTAAGTGGGAGATGCCCAGAGAATTTGGTCAGTTTCAGGGACTTCCTGAAGCTATTTTGAGTTGTTAACCTTCCTGTAAGAATACATGTTCTCCCACATCTGTAAAAATATTTCTAAAATACAATCCAAAGAATAAAACCAAATGTGAACGGTGGCCTTCCACTAATACCACCCTAATGTTTCAATGGTGCAAAATTTTAGACAAAAAAGGAATAGATAAGAACGTCCTTATTTATTTTTTACTTTTTCTGTGATTCTCAAAGCCGTTCTTTAAAGTTCTTATATATCTATCATAAATTAAACAACAAATCTATCATAAATTAAAAGCATTGTGAATAGAAAATTATTTAATACATCTAATACACACACACACACACACACACACACACACACAATTTGGATTCACCAACAAACACAAAAATCCCCTTGATTTCTGGTTTCATTGGAAAGGCTAACTATGAATTTGGGCTTATGCTCCTGAACTATCTCAAATCCAACAAACTCACCTTAACCCTCTGGAAATACAGCTTCTCCTAGAGGGCTCCCTCCAGTAAAACAACCCTATTTTGCCACTTATTTTGCCTAAATAAGACAGTGTTAGCTTCTAGTGTTTCTGTCTAGCCTTTGGAGTTTGAAACCCCAAGGGTAAAATATGCAATTCAGTGTGGTGGGTGTCAAAAGATTTTTGCAGATCTCAGTGTTCCTTAGAGATCATCCTGTCTCTGGGGTCTTACCTGAGGCTGAACATGAGCAGAATTCTGGGCCCCTGCAGGTCACATCTGGACTTTATGGATAGGATTTTTCAATAATATGACCCACGGGTGACAAACAGGTATGTACAAATTAGTCAAACATTTCCTCTAACAGAGATGGAAACCGAGGCTCAGAAAACAGCTGAAGAGGAGGCTGTGGTGAGGTGGAGCTTGTGTTGTTGGCTGATTATCCTTCTGGAGTTCTGCCCTTAATTTCCTTCTGTCTCTAGTCCTAAGTAAACAACCAGGGGACTCCCATTTCAGATGCAACGACAGTGTGAAAGAGATCCCTGTTATGGAACACTCTGCATCTGCCCAGGGCGACCTGTGTTACTGAACACAACTGTCCTTCTGCCCTACTTCTGCAAGACGCCATCAGTTCTCAGGCAAGGCCAAGTGTTCATGAAAAAGAAATACAACTGTGAAGCATGACATTAGTCCACGAACGCTTTTGAACAATGGGGGTCCTGCATTAAATCCCACTTTCAGAGAACTCATTCTTGCCAGGGACTGGAAAGGTCCTTCCTGTTCTGTAGCGCCATTGAGGGTTCTTACCACGGAGCTGCTTTGAGAGCTTGGCCTGTATTGCAGAACATTTGCTCTCTCAGAGGCATTACCTACTCTTTCTTTCTCCAGCTTCTTCTCTAATGCCCAGCTCACCAGTGGCTATCTCCTATTCCAGTTTTTCCTCTGAGATGAATTTTATCTCTGTATCAAGGTGCTCCTCTCACTTCAGACTGCTTCTGAACTCTGGCCAATCTTTATTTTTAGGAAAGAAGTTTTCATGACTCTTGGTGCTTCCCCAGAGTGTCATCTCAGCCCCTTACTTTTAAATTTAGGTTATTTTTTGAGAATTTCATGAATGATTACTAAATTTACATCATTTTTCCTTCTCCTCTTCCTCTTCCTTCTCCTCTTTCTCTTCTTCTTCTTCTTCTTCTTCTTCTTCTTCTTCTTCTTCTTCTTCCTCTGACTCTCATGTCCCTTATATAACTTCTCAATTCGTGAACTCATGTATGTATGTATGTATGTATGTATGTATGTATGTATGTATGTATTTGGAGCTGACTGAATGAGACTTAATATCCTGTCAGGGAGCCAACCCCTAGAGAAGACTGGTTCTCTTTCTCTCAACAGCCATTAAGAGCCTATAGTTCTTCATCTAGGAGTTGGACATCATGAAACTTCTCCCAATCACATTGGAATGTCAACTGATGTTGTCATTTTCCACATCTGGCTCAGGTAGCTGTATTGTTGAAGTTTCATGGATGCAGCTTCCCTGACACTTCTAGAAGCTCTTCTTTTTTTAATATTTAACTTTTAATTGATTCTTCAAAAATTTCACATCATGCACTCCCAACCTCACTCATTTCCTCGTCCCTTTGTACCCACCCTCCACCCTTGCAACTTCCCCACCAAAAGAAAAAAATATAAATAAATACATCTCATTGCAGAAGCTGTAGTGTGTCCCACAAAATACCTCTTGTCGACACTTCTTTACTTACCAATGTTCATTGCACTGAGTCATTGGTCTGGTTTGAGGCCTCTGGCTTCTGCCACACTATCAATACTGGAACCTCCCTAGGACTTCTTGCAGATACCTTGTTGGTGCTCTGTGTTATGGAGATCCTGCAGTTTTGAATCTGTGGTTCAGGCCCTTCATGTGCTCCAGCAATGCTCCAACAAAGATGGGGTAGATGTTGGGGTGGGCCAACTCAAAGCCATGGGTGCTGCTCAGATGAGGTGACAGGGTCCATGAATCCCTGAAGCAAGACACCAGACTCAAATAGTACACAAAGGCAAAGAGAGTTTATTCTGTAGAAATTACTGGCATGCAGAGGTTGCATTCATCAAAATAGCAACCACCAGAGGAAGTGGCACGTTACCTTTTATGCAGGGCTAGCAGAATTTTCTAGAAGAGTTAGACAAGCTCTAACATGATTGGGTGGAAGTGCAGCAGCATCAGTACAGGTTTGATTGGTTACTATATTAGTCCCATTATATTTGGTGAGACCTTGAAAAAAATTCAAAGGCTAGTTCAGCTTTGCCCCATTATCTCCTCAGGCCAGGTGTCCCAGGGAACTATCTCAGCTCTGGAGCCACCCATACCCTCCTAACAGCCCATTGTTCATGTATCTCCTGAGTGCTGCAGGATGAGAGGGGCTGGAACAACTCCCCCACTCTTAAGAGCTCATGACCAGCTCGTGAGAAGCAAGATGTGTATGGGGTATCTCTCCCTTGCCCACATCACTACAGGGCAAACAAGTGGCAAGGCCATCTCTTTAGGAGCCATTCTTAGAGCATAAATCCAGGTACTCTGACTCTTACTGTTTTTTGTTGTTGTTGTTGTTGTTGTTGTTGTTCTCTCTTCTGCCATACTCCCTGAGCCTATGTTACAGATGGATCAGTTGGGGCTGGTCACTGCGAGTCCATTCTCTGTATTTTGATGAGGTGTATCCTTCTATACTGATTTTTATCTGCCACAGAAAGAAGCTTCTTTGATCATGGGTTAGAGCTATACTTCTCTGGGTATAAGAATATGTATATAGAATGCAGTTAGGGATTATGGATTATGGTTGTTTGGGGAAGTGGCAATAGTTGGTTCTCCTTTAAGCTGAAATATGTGTCACAAAGCCCTTGGCATCCCACAAAGGTTTATAATCAATCGTACCCAAAAACCGCAGGGAGCTGGCCTTCATCTTGGTAGGAAAAAAACTGCTAAGACAGGCAGGCATGGTGCCAGGCCACACAGGAGGGAGTAGCAAAAGCTACCCCAGAATTAGGTTGACAGTTCAAAGGAGCTATAACTTGACCCCAGTCTTGCATATCAACTGCCTCTTTGATGGGAGGGGCATGTTCCCCACGGAGGACACAGCATGGCATAGGCAGAGTATGACAAGGACACTGTGTGTTCAGGGGAAGACTGCTGGCTTAAGGGTGCTGGCATGCAGCTCTGCCCTGGACAGAGAGAGATTTTCTAACTGAGAAAGAACAAGCTCATGCAGCTGCTCAGTGGAAGGCACTGGGAAAGGGGGAGGGCAGCCCAGTAACCCAATCCTCTTATCAGATGAGCCAGCTCTGAGCCACCTCCTCTTCTCTGCTCTGTCCCCCAGTCAGCAGCAATTCAGCAGCCAGGTCCTGTGAAACACACCTGCCAATTGTTCTGTGCTCAGCTCATCCCGGTAGATGTGAGATCACATGGGTGCAAGTGTCTGCTTGTCACCTGCTCCTACCGATCCTTGATTAGGCTGGACTGTATGGCGTTGGAGCCTGACATGCATTATGTGAGGATTGGACAGTTTACGATCATTCAGAGTTAGGGGTAGGGTTGCAAAGATTTTATTTATTTATTTATTTTCGGTTTTTTTGAGAAAGGGTTTCTCTGTGTAGCCCTGGCTGTCCTGGAACTCACTCTGTAGACCAGGCTAGCCTCGAACTCTCGAACTCAGAAATCCGCCTGCCTCTGCCTCCCAAGTGCTGGGATGAAAGGCGTGCGCCACCACCACCCAGCTGGGTTGCAAAGATTTTAAAGCAAGCTTTTGGGTTTTGTTTATTTCTGTTTTATTTGGAACCAAGGCTTGAGGAAAATAAGTGAGGATCTCAAAAAATTGTGTACAAAATCTTGCTGCTATGGGTGGTTTTTGAGGGAAAGACTCCCAAGCCTTTTCCTGAGGTATGTGTAATCTTTTAAATTAGAGCAATTGCCAAACAACACTCTCCCACAAAGGGTCATGGTGGTTTTTTCCAAAGATCACCATGCCGTGGGAAGCATGTCTAACTGTGTTAGCAGACCAAGATTCACTCAAAAACAAACAAACAAACAAACAAACAAACAAAACCTACTGTGAACTACAATGTAAGATGTAACAAAGATTTGACACTTGACAGATGTGGACTCTCTAGTTTAGCTATTATGAGAGATTTGATTGGCTTTTCTTAAGCATTCCTCTCTCTCTCTCTCTCTTTCTCTCTCTCTCTCTCTCTCTCTCTCTCTCTCTCTCTCTCTCTCTGTGTGTGTGTGTGTGTGTGTGTGTGTGTGTTCTCTGACTTTATTACCCCTTTTACTTACTAGTGGATTTCCTCTAATCCCGAGTCTGGAAATGAAATACAGAGAAACTAGGGTAACCATCGGAGGAGCTGTTATGAAGTGAAATCAATAAATCACTCACAGAGCCTCTGGTGGAGATTAGATGCATATTAGGCCATTCCTATCAAAGTAAAGCTAACCCTGGGGTCTCAAGAGGGAAGAACACGTTTTTCACAGAATTTATGATTATGACAAATAAAGCACAGATCAGGATCTAAAATGCCCAAATCATTGAATAGGCTACATGTAAGTCCCTCGCTGACAGACACATTTTATGATCATTTCAGAAGGTCATCCTAAAGAGGCCATCAGGCAAGATCAGGACCTGGTCACCAATCTTAGAAAGAAATTAGAATCCCAGGCAACCTTAACATGAGGCTGAGGAGGAGAAACTGAGGTCCAGCAGTTCCCAACTGCATATTTGTCCTCTACCGTTGCATCCTCCCCTCAAAAAGAGAAAGAAATAACATTAAAAAAAACCCCTCATTTTAGAAGCTGCAGTATGTCACAGTATGTCACACTGAATATACACTTTTGCTCAAACAGCTTTACTTCCAAATGTTCATTGCAGTGAGTCCTTGGTCTGGTTTGAGGCCTTTGGCTTCTGCTACACTATCTATACCGGATCCTTCTTGTTACCCTGTGTCATGGAGATCCTGAAGTTCTGGTCCAGCAGTTCATAGCTGTAGTAAATGCTAGGATGGCTCACTCAAAGCCTGGATCTGGGCCTAGGTGATGGCTGTGTTATTCAGCCTGCCAGCTCTTCTGTGCCCATGCCACCAAGGCCAGCTCTCCAAGCTTTGCCCAGGCAAGAGACATGGATATCTCTCTTGCTTCTGGTAGCTGGCAAGAGGTGGGACTGGCTCTCCTATGCTCACACCATCGGGGCCAGCTCTCCGACACTATCCAGGTAAGGGGGTTGGGGTCATTTTGCCTACTTGCTGCAGATGATGAGAAGTTGGGGAGGGTGTCAGCCTGCTTTCTTATACACTCTACTCCTGGACCAATTTCTGTCTTAGGATTTCGCTTGCTGTGATAAAAGACCACAAGCAAAAGCAACTTTGGGTAGAAAGGGTTTATTTTAGTTTACAGTTCCATAGCACAGTCCATCATTGAATGCTATCTGGGCAGGAACTCAAGGCAGGAATCTGAAACCAGGAAGTGAAGCAGAAGCCATGGAGGAATGCGGCTAACAAAGTTCCTAGGTGGCTCGCTTAGCCTTCTTTATTATGAAGTTCAGGATCACCTGCCTAGTGGTGGCACCACCCATAATGGGTTGGGACCTTCTACATCAATAATCAATCAGGCAAATGCATTACAGGCTTATCCACAGGGCAATCTGGTGTTTATATCTTCCCCACTGAGGTTCCCTTCTCCCAAGCTTATGTCAAGTTGATGAAATGCTAGCCAGTACACACACTTTCCGATTTGTTTTAACTGTGTATTTTACCTGCATGTACATATGTAGAACATATGCATGTCTGATGTCCTTGGGGGCTAGAAGAGGGGATCAGATCCTCTTTGGACTGAAATTACAGATAGTGTTGGGCTACCATGTGTGTGCTTGGAACCTAAGGCAGATTCTTTGTGAGAACAGCAAGTGCTTTTAACTGCTGAGCCATGTCTTGAGCTCCTGAACACGTACTTTCAAAATATACCCAGATACACGAAGCTTTGAAAGACACCAGTGAAGGCTGAACTTGTAAAGAACAAATTCGGGTAGGTCCTGAACTATTAACTGTCTCAAGATAGAATCTAGACCACATGGTTTTAAGTTTTCCTCACATCTTCTGAGGTGATATAATTTTGTTTTGGATTTATTCTTATTTATAATGCAGGTATGTCATTGTATTGAGGTCTACATGGACCACAGGAGATATAAATTGTTACGGTTCTAAAATGCTGGCTGATGGTTACCTAGGCTTTGGTACTGATAAAGTCCAAAGATAATGACAAATGAATAACAAGAGCCAAAGTTGATGTCGTATTATAAATATCCAAAGTCTGTCAAGCATGATCTATCCCTGTCATCATCAATATATCCATTGTATCTCAGAAATCTCTGAAGTTCTGTAAGATTTTTAAAATGTTTTAAATTTTAAATGAGGTTATACAGATAAATGCATAAAATATATCTGTCCAGTTTGACATGTGGTTATTAAGTTAATGTGCATGCTATTTAATGAAGTCCTCTCATATCCCTCACCCTTTGCCCTCAGAAGTGACCAGTGTCTTTTATGGTAATAATTTCCTGTACACTTACTGTCTGAGGATGAATTCCTAAGCAACACGTATCGGTTTTATCTGTTCCTGAATTATTGAAATGGCACTATGCTTCACTGTGTTTATGATGCATTTCCTCTCGACATTGTAAATTTCATCACATTGCTGCATAGAACTGAATATTTATTTCCTTGCTGTATAGAGACGCATACTATAAAGATTCCATACACCGAACCTTTCACTTATTTCTGGATTTTGGTAATTACCAAAAATGTCATTCCCAGCATTGCGGTCCATTTTCTTAATCTACATAAACAAGTCTTTCTTCAAGTCCATGGAATATCCACGTGTATTCAGTGCTAACACAGCAATGACTTTCTTGGCTGATCTTCTTACAATCAAGTATGTCATTTCTAAATCACTATAGCCTGGCCCACGTTTTATATTGCTGAGCTTTTTTTTTTTTTTATTTTTTTGCCAAACCTTTGAGAATATGGTTGCATCTGATTCTGATTTAATTTTTCTAATTGACTAAGAGACTGCGTCCTTTTCATACGTCCGTTAGCCCTGTAGACATCACTTTCTGTGAGGAGCATTCATCTCTACACTTTCTTTTCTCTATCATGTTGTATTATTTTTTCATTTGTTTTTAACATTCTTTATATATTCTGCATACTGGTCCTTTGAAAAATTACATACAATTATGTTCTTCTACTTTATGACTTATATTTTAACTCTTTGTATTATATTTTGATCCATAGGTAATTTTTCATACTTCCTACTTTATCATTTTTTTCCTTTATATTGGATTTTTCACACAAATAATCCAAAAATACTAAGAAATTTCCTCATGTGACATTCTAAAAGGTTAGTATTATTAAGTCTTTGTCTTGAGTTTCTCACTAATTGCTATAATGGAGTACCTCAGAGTTGGTAATTCATAAATAACCGAAATGTATTATTTATATCTTTGAAGGTTCCAGATCAAGGAGCCAGCAGTGTTGGCATTTGGTGGAAGCCTGTTTATTGTGGATAGGGCCCCTATGTCTCCACAGGGTAGAAGAGGCAAGGGAGCTCAATGAAATCTCTTTGTAAGGGCCCCAAATGTTTTCATCCCTAAAAATACCACACCAGGTTCTGTAACAGTTTCCTCTGAGATTGAAACATTCCATCCTTCAGGGAAGCACCATAAGCCAGAAGGTAAAAAACTTAAAATAGCTTTAGGAACTCCCTGAAACTGATCAGATTCACTAGGCCCCCTCCCTGTCAGAATTTAAAAAAAAAAAAGTCGAGAGTCCCTCTCAAACAGAAATGAAGCCAAGATCGAAGGAAATCTCAGAGGAGCTAAGCTAGGAAGACTCAATTTGAGCTGCAAGAAGACTCAGAGGAGAAAAGCTGCAAAGTCCTTGAGACAAGAACAGCTGCCTAAAATAAGTGGAAACCAGCTGAGTTGCCTAGGCCAGGTTTAGACCATGTAAGGCATCTGGAAAAGAGATGCTCCAACTTACTGAGCTGCCTGCAGGCTGTGCAGTGTGCTCCAGGTTCCCAGCTTTTGTGAGCCGTCACCCATGCTGGAGTGGGCTTTGGTGATGCAGCTGTCTCTGAGTCATTTCTGCTCCTGTAAGTAGCCCCTCACCCATATTTCTGTAAGCAACCCAATAAAACTGATAGTTCACCAAGTTGGACACGTATTAGCTGTACGTTGGATGGTCTCAGGTTCCCTATCTACAATGAATAAACATGTATGATACATCTCAGATAAAGTTTTGTCATAGAACAACTGTGAAAACATGGGAAGATAATACAGTGGTCTTTAATCTACCTGCATATCATTTCATATATGGGACCAGGAAGAAAAGGGTCAAAACTTCTGGTATAAGTAACTTACTAGAAATGTTGTTTCTTACTTCCTCAACCCCATCATAATTCAAGTGCATTTCCATCACTGATACCTACGCTTAGAATTTGCTTAGATGCACCATCTTGACAAGTTTAATATTGTTTCTTGATAGCTGATAAAAATAAATAATCTTCCTATTTTTTTAAAAAAATCAGGTTGATCACAAGCCATAACATAAAATGTATCAAGATTTTAGTTGAGATTATGCCAGATACATGGAACTATTTAGGAAAATGTGACATTTTTACTATACTGTCTTTTCTAAGCATAAAAACAGTATAATTGCCATTCATTTAGAAAGTCTGTCAAATTGTTCTGAACTTTTTTTTTTTAACCTTTAGAACCCTTGACACTGGGCGGTGGTGGCGCGCGCCTTTAATCCCAGCACTTGGGAGGCAGAGACAGGCGGATTTCTGAGTTCGAGCTAGCCTGGTCTACAGAGTGAGTTCCAGGACAGCCAGGGCTATACAGAGAAACCCTGTCTCGAAAAATAAAAATAACAAAAGAAAAAAAGAAAAAAAAAAGAAAAAAGAAAAAGGAAAAAAATAGAACCCTTGTCAATCTTTGTATGGATGTATTCCTAAGTAACTAATAATTTCAAAAATACACTTTGTATTGTTATTACCATAAGTCATATGGCTAACTATTATTTCTTGTTGAAATAAGAGATTTAAAGATTTTGTGGTCTATTGATATTGAAATTATCAGTCATATTTTGATTATAAATTCTTCCAGAGTTTTCCACGTATACCTGGTAGCATCTGGGACCCATGAACTTTCCCCTTCTAATCCATGTGTCTTCTGTGAGCTTTCCCTGGTGAGCAGCAACACCTGACCAGAAGGGCAGAGCTTCTCCATTTTACTGCTCACAGCAAAATCTCTTTTTTAAAGATATTTGTTTTACTAAGCATTAAGTAATGACACACATACTGTATTAGTCAAGGTTCACTAGGGTAACAAATGTATAGAATGAATTTCTATATATATACATATATAGAGAGAAAGGAGATTTATTAGAATGACTTACAGGCTGTGTACCAGCTAATTCAGCAATGGCTGCCTATGAACAGAAGATCTGAGAATCCATTACTTGCTTAGTATGTGAGGTTGGATGTCTTACTTGGTCTTCAGTATACACTGGAATCCCAGAAACGTAAGCTCTAATGCCAGTGGAGGGATGAACTTGCTAGGGAGGTGAGAGCAAAGAAGCAAAGAGCTTCTTCCATGTTCTCATATAGGTGTTTGGCAGAAGCATAGCCCAGATTAGAGGTGTGGTTTTCCAGCTCAAAGAGTCTAGATTAAAGGTGTGTCTTCCTACCTCAGAGATCCATATTAGAAGTAGATCTTCCCACTTTAAGCAAAAATCCCTCACAGGTGTGCTCCACCATTTGGGGGTTTTAATTAATTCCAAATATAGTCAAAATATCATCCAAGAATAGCCATCACACATACCTTGGCAATAACCATCAAATCTCTAATTGGACTTAAGACTCACTCACCAAGAGGGAAATCATTCATGATAATAAATACCTAGCCAACTACCAGAGGTTATTGAAGTAATGGCTTTTGGAGAAGAACCTGCAACTACCAATTCATAAAACAGGCATAACTATATTCCTTAACTATATTCTAAATATTTATTGTTGTATACACAGGTAAGTATAATTATTATACCTCATCAAAAAGCTTCTCTTTGCAACAGATAGAGACCACTACAGAGAACCACTACTTATCAAAATACAAAGAACAAGCAATCACATTGTGCCCAGTTCCACCTGATACCCCCTATAACATAATTCCTGTACCTAAGACTCAAACATCACTGCAGAAAAGGCAGTGGAAAAGGCAGAGGAACCAGAATTTTGCTATGAGATTTCATCTCCTAGAACTCTCAGAGAAACTACAGCCATGAAATCTCATCAACATGGCTTGCTAAACAAGACCAGAATAATGACTACACCAACTGATACACTCATATGGAAGGAGGAAAGTTCACAAGGCCTCAACCCTGAGCAGGTTGTGTGTGTGTGGTCGTGTGTACAGTTGAAGTAAGAGAGGCCATGAATTTGAGGAAGGGTGTACATGGGAAGAATTAGAGAGAGAAAAGGTAAGAAGGGAAATGATGTAATTATATTCTACTTTCAAAGACTAACAAATATTATAAAAATACCTGTTTTAATTGAAGAATAACAATTGTAAGGGTACATCGTGTGCAACATGTTGCTTTGAAATATGCGGCTAAGTGACATATGCACTAAAGGAACTTGCTCATTAGTAAAAGCTTTGCTGTAGTGTTTTCGTTGATACGTTTTATAAAGTTAAGGATTTTTTCTTTTCTCTCTAGCCACAAATTGATTTAGATGCCCAATTTCATCTAACATTTTAAAATTACCAAGATGCTGTTAATTTTTCTTCTTTAATATACTATTGTTCTAAATCACATCAATTGGTCTTAAGAAACGATTTTTTTTCTTGACATTTTGTAAAACCTTTTTCCCAATGTTTTCCTGTTTAAGACTTAAAATTAGCAGCAACAGGAAGGGCTGAGTAATGGCAGTCCTTGTTATGAGTCCACACAGGATTCTGTAACTTAGTTTAGTTGCATAGGTTAACAGGGCCTGAAGTTGGGGTCAAGTGGCATGGAAATGGATTCTCATCCCTGTGGGGCAGAAGCAGTCCATGTCAATGTTCTGAGGATTCTGACATCTAATAACACAGAGTGTAGAAGTTCTAAGCTGGACCAGAGCCCTTAAGAATTCAAAATTAAGATGCCACAGTTGATGCGTATTTGGGGACAAATGAAAGAAAATTAATGAAGACAGAAACCCACGCCAATGATGAGAAGCATCAGAAACCTATGACTGGCACTCTGGACTCTGACTCCTGAGTTGCAAGAACATAGGTACTGTCAAATGTGACAGTGCATCAGATCAGACGGGAATTAGTATTGTGTATGGAAACAAGAGCGATCAAGTGGTATACTAGAGCCGGGTCTGGAAGACAATAGACCCGAAGGCTTGAATCTCTAGAAGAGACTTGGCCATGGTCTGAAGCTCAGAGAGGAAGAGACTGAGCTAGGCTCTCTGAGAGTAACCAAGTCCTCCGAGAAAAAGCTGTATTCATTCAAAGTCCAGGACTAGACAATATCATGACCCTCAGATATGTAGAAGTTTGGAGCTGGCTAGTTTTATAACATATTCAATTATACAGCATCTTGCCTCTCAACACCTCTTATTTACATAATGTCATCCTATACCTTAAATATATAGTTTTAGAAATTCATTGAGCATCTGACTCTACAGTGGCTATGAAGCTGAATCCTTACAATACCTCTCTTTCTTCAATGGCAGCCCATCTCCCTTTATGGAACCTTACAACTAGTGACACTCTCATGTTCAATGTCAGAAATTATGTACTAAAGCTTGAGTCAACTTCTATTCAAAGTAGCTCCATTGAGTAGGGGCTGTCCCTGACTCCGTTGTCTGCCTGGGGATCCTATTTCCCTAACTGGGCTGTCTTGTCTGGCCTCAGTGGGAGAGGATGTGCCTAGTCCTACAGTGACTTGAGGTGTCAGGGTAGGGTGGGTTGGTACCTAGGGGGGTGCTTTGCCTTCTCAGAGCAGAAGGGAAGGTGATAAGGGTGGGACTGTGTGAGGGGAAGATTGGGAATCGGTCTGCAGAAGTAAATAAATTAGATAGATAGATAGATAGATAGATAGATAGATAGATAGATAGATAGAAGATAGATAGATAGATAGATAGATAGATAGATAGATAGATAGATAGA